>NC_064926.1:165447742-165750772 GCF_023897955.1 Schistocerca gregaria | reverse complement strand
TATGGGACTTAACCTCTGATGTCATCAGTCCCCTAGACTTGTAAGTACTTAAACCTAACTAACCTAAGGACATGACACGCATCAATGCTGGAGACAGGATTCGACCCTGCGACCGTAGCAGCAGTGCGGTTCTGGACTGAAGCGCCTAGAACCGGTCGGCCACAGCGGCCGGCATCTCAGCCTCACTAAGGAGGGACAATGAAGACTCTCCTGAAGAGTTTTTGATGGGAACCGTTCGATCACCCACAATATTACTCGTAAGAGTCTCCCCTTGAGTTTCATCTCTGCTCACATGAATGGCTGACTAAGCAGACAACATTTTCGCGTAGACAACGAGCTGTAGACCAGCGCAGAGAACTGGCCTTAAGCAAAGGCTGTTGCCTTCTATAACGAAGGTACTGGAAAGTTGGTACAACACCACAAGTGTCGAAGTGGAGGCGGTGACTGTGTAGATAAGTAGCGGGAAGGTGTAACTAACTGTTGTAAAAGAAACATTTTTCATTTTCGTGGTGGTTTACATTTCGCGATCGATCGGACCTTACTTCCTGAATAGCTCTCGTACAATTATATCTTACGAGACAAACATTCAGCAATTAAAAAATAAACAGAAAGATATCTCTAGGTCCATACTGCTGTAAGTGTGTCAAACGCAATGTGTTAACAAAAGCCATATAAATCTAAAGATATATTTTGTGATCTGACAGAGGCATTTGCCTGTGTAAATCACAATATCCTTTTAAGTAAATTTAGGAAATTTTACAAAATGGTTCAAATATTATATCTCTGGCAGGAAACAAAGGGTGTTATTAGGAAAGAGACATGTATCAAGCTATCAGGCATCATCCAACTGGGAACTTATTACATGTGGGGTCCCACTAGGTTCCATTTTGGGGCCCTTACTTTTTCTTTTGTATATCAATGACCTTTCATCAGTAACATTACCAGATGCCAAGTTCGATTTGATACAAACATTGCAATAAACAGCAAATCAAGTGTAGCCTTAGAAAGACTAGCTAATAAAATATGTGTGGACATTGATCACGGGTTCCTAGCCAGTTCTTTGTCACTAAACTTTGAAAAAAGACACTACATACAGTTCAGAACTTGTACATGCCTAACATATACGGTGACAAGCAGATAGAAAAAGTGGACAGTGTTACATTCTTGGGATTACAGCTTGGTAATAAATTCGACTGGGAGGAGCACACCGCAGAACTTCTGAAGCGTCTTAATAAATCTTTATTTGCAATGCGAATTGTGTCAGACATAGGGGATATAAAAATGAAAAACCTGGCATACTATGCTTACTTTCATTCCATAATGTCATACGGGACTATTTTTGGGGTAATTCATCAAGCCAAGGTAAAGTTCTCCAGCCACAAAAACGTGCAGTAAGAGTTATGCGTGGTGTGAACTCAAGAACATTCTGCACAAGCCTGTTTAGGGAACTAGGATAACAACTACTGCTTCCCAAATATATTATTTCCTTAATGAAATTTGTCACTAAAATATATCACTTTTTCAAACTAACAGCTCAGTTCATTGAATCAATACTAGAAATAAGAATAATCTTCACAAGGATTTAAAGTCACTTAGTCGTGTACAAGAAGGTGTGCATTATTCAGGAATTTCTCAGTAGAACCAACTGATATATATATATATATATATATATATATATATATATATATATATATATATATATATATATATACTCCTGGAAATTGAAATAGGAACACCGTGAATTCATTGTCCCAGGAAGGGGAAACTTTATTGACACATTCCTGGGGTCAGATACATCACATGATCACACTGACACAACCACAGGCACATAGACACAGGCAACAGAGCATGCACAATGTCGGCACTAGTACAGTATATATCCACCTTTTGCAGCAAATCAGGCTGCTATTCTCCCATCGAGACGATCGTAGAGATGCTGGATGTAGTCCTGTGGAACGGCTTGACATGCCATTTCCACCTGGCGCCTCAGTTGGACCAGCGTTCGTGCTGGACGTGCAGACCGCGTGAGACGACGGTTCATCCAGTCCCAAAACATGCTCAATGGGGGACAGATCCGGAGATCTTGCTGGCCAGGGTAGTTGACTTACACCTTCTAGAGCACGTTGGGTGGCACGGGATACATGCGGACGTGCATTGTCCTGTTGGAACAGCAAGTTCCCTTGCCGGTCTAGGAATGGTAGAACGATGGGTTCGATGACGGTTTGGATGTACCGTGCACTATTCAGTGTCCCCTCGACGATCACCAGAGGTGTACGGCCAGTGTGGGAGATCGCTCCCCACACCATGATGCCGGGTGTTGGCCCTGTGTGCCTCGGTCGTATGCAGTCCTGATTGTGGCGCTCACCTGCACGGCGCCAAACACGCATACGACCATCATTGGCACCAAGGCAGAAGCGACTCTCATCGCTGAAGACGACACGTCTCCATTCGTCCCTCCATTCACGCCTGTCGCGACACCACTGGAGGCGGGCTGCACTATGTTGGGGCGTCAGCGGAAGACGGCCTAACGATGTGCGGGACCGTAGCCCAGCTTCATGGAGACGGTTGCGAATGGTCCTCGCCGATACCCCAGGAGCAATAGTGTTCCTAATTTGCTGGGAAGTGGCGGTGCGGTCCCCTACGGCACTGCGTAGGATCCTACGGTCTTGGCGCGCATCCGTGCGTCGCTGCGGTCCGGTCCCAGGTCGACGGGCACGTGCACCTTCCGCCAACCACTGGCGACAACATCGATGTACTGTGGAGACCTCACGCCCCACGTGTTGAGCAATTCGGCGGTACGTCCACCCGGCCTCCCTCATGCCCACTATACGACCTCGCTCAAAGTCCGTCAGCTGCACATAAGGTTCACGTCCACGCTGTCGCGGCATGCTACCAGTGTTAAAGACTGCGATGGAGCTCCGTATGCCACGGCAAACTGGCTGACACTGACGGCGGCGGTGCACAAATGCTGCGCAGCTAGCGCCATTCGACGGCCAACACCGCGGTTCCTGGTGTGTCCGCTGTGCCGTGCGTGTGATCATTGCTTGTACAGCCCTCTCGCAGTGTCCGGAGCAAGTATGGTGGATCTGAAACACCGGTGTCAATGTGTTCTTTTTTCCATTTCCAGGAGTGTGTATATATATATATATATATATATATATATATATATATATATATATATATATATATATAGTGTTTCAAAAATGACCGGTATATTTGAAATGGCAATACAAACTAAACGAGCAGCGATAGAAATACACAGTTTGTTGCAATATGCTTGGGACAACAGTACATTTTCAGGCAGACAAACTTTCGAAATTACAGTAGTTACAATTGTCAACAACAGATGGCGCTGCGGTCTGGGAAACTCTATAGTACGATATTTTCCACATATCCACCATGCCTAGCAATAATATGGCGTAGTCTCTGAATGAAATTACCCGAAACCTTTGACAACGTGTCTGGCGGAATGGCTTCAGATGCAGATGAGATGTACTGCTTCAGCTGTTCAATTGTTTCTGGATTCTAGCGGTACACCTGGTCTTTCAAGTGTCTCCACAGAAAGTTGTCACAGGGTTTCATGTCTGGGGAATAGGGAGGCCAATCCACGCCGCCTCCTGTATGTTTCGGATAACCCAAAGCAATCACACGATCATCGAAATATTCGATCAGGAAATTAAAGACGTCGGCCATGTGATGTGGCCGGGCACCATCTTGCATAAACCACGAGGTGTTCGCAGTGTCGTCTAAGGCAGTTTGTACTGCCACAAATTCACGAAGAATGTCCAGATAGTGTGATGCAGTAATCGTTTCGGATCTGAAAAATGGGCCAATGATTTTTTGGAAGAAGACCAGTACTTTTTGAGGATGCAGAGACGATGGGACTGCAACATGGGGCTTTTCGGTTCCCCATATGCGCCATTTCTGTTTATTGACGAAGCCGTCCAGGTAGAAATAAGCTTCGTCAGTAAACCAAATGCTGCCCACATGCTCATCGCCGTCATCAATCCTGTGCACTATATCGTTAGCAAATGTCTCTCATGCAGCAATGGTAGCGGCGCTGAGGGGTTGCCGCATTTGAATTTTGTATGGATAGAGTTGCAAACTCTGGTGCATGAGATGATACGTGGACGTTGGCGTCATTTGGACCGCAGCTGCAACACGGCGAACGGAAACCCGAGGCCGCCGTTGGATCACCTGCTGCACTAGCTGCGCGTTGCCCTCTGTGGTTGCCGTATGCAGTCCCCCTACCTTTCCAGCACGTTCATCCGTCACGTTCCCAGTCCGTAGAAATTTTTCAAGCAGATCCTTTATTGTATCGCTTTTCGGTCCTTTGGTTACATTAAACCTCCGTTGAAAACTTCGTCTTGTTGCAACAACACTGTGTTCTAGGCGGTGGAATTCCAACACCAGAAAAATCCTCTGTTCTAAGGAATAAACCATGTTGTCCACAGCACACTTGCACGTTGTGAACAGCACACGCTTACAGCAGAAAGACGACGTACAGAATGGCGCACCCACAGACTGCATTGTCTTCTATATCTTTCCATCACTTGCAGTGTCATCTGTTGTTGAAAACTGTAGCTACTGTAATTTCGAAAGTTTGTCCGCCTGAAAATGTACTGTTGTCCCAAGCATATTGCAACAAACGGTGTATTTCTATCGCTGCTCGTTTACTTTTTATTGCCGTTTCAAATATACCGGTCATTTTTGAAACACCCTATATATATATATATATATATATATATATATATATATATATATATATATATATATATGAACACATTACTGCACTGAAATGGTGCAGAAGTTAGATTGTACTTACACACACACACTTATTTACAATGATACAATGACCACATTGAAATTGTGCAGAAATTATATATATATATAATTTCTGCACAATTTCAATGTGGTCATTGTATCATTGTAAATAACTGTGTGTGTGTAAGTACAATCTAACTTCTGCACCATTTCAGTGCAGTAATGTGTTCATTGTAAATAAGTATTATAGTAGTAGTATTACACGTTTATTAACTTATAAATAAAAAACCTTTTTATTTTAAATCCAGTGCATTAGTATTTGTAAAGTGATTGTTTCATATAGTGTTCATAAAAAAATAACGATCATTCCACTTGGGCCCTGTGGAATGGTACATTAGCTTATTTGTTTGAGTTGTAAATATTTGTCATGTATTGTTGTTTTTCTGACATGTTCTACATCCTGGAGGACCTCCTCACTAAGGATCAATTGGAATGAAAGTAAATATAATCTAATCTATACATTCATCGGCTGCAGAGTACTTCCAGTGCAGCTCAGTTGTGCGCCGGGGTCATGAACCTACAGAGTCAGAGTTACACGAGTGAGTCAAAACATATAACCATTGCCGACTGCAAAACTGAATGTCACATGGTGGCGTTGTACATACGTGGCGCGGCAAGGAAAGTGTACAGGTACCTCAGGAGGAGTGGTCAACATTCAGGGATATGAGAGGAACGCCCTTCTGCCGTAATAAAACTCATATGGAATGGTTTCGGCGATGGAACACATTTAATGTACATTTGTTTTTGGGCTAGTGATGCAAATGACGGGACAGAATCACAGTCGATACAGTTTATAGCGAAATCGCTTTTAACGACGGCTTGGCTATAACGGCGAAATCTAACGGACCTTTCTAAATCCTTATTGCGACTTATCGTGTAACCCGATACATTTTTATTACATTTTCGGAGAAATGTATCAGCTATAATCTCCAATGTTCGTTTTTGTTTGTTACGTAGTTGGAGATTACTAACAACAATGTGAAACTTATTTTAAACCTCTTGTTTTCTGCAGATATGCACATCTTAAACGCAAAAAGCAAACAATGGTAACTGATCACCTTAAGTAGGACAGTATACTGTAATATGCGTTACTATATTGCATTTTAAAGTTAAAGCAATAGGTTAAAAAACTAAAAAACAATGTCCTTGCTGTGACTGTAAAAACTAGACAAATAATTCCAATATGTGTTACTTTTTCAAGATATAGAAGCAGAATAAGTGTGTGTTCGTTCCTGATATTTTGTGGTTATGCGTGTTAAATATTTTCAGTGTGTCAGGTACAGTACATCACATTAGTATATCTTAAAGAGAAACTTCAGAGAAAACATTGGCCGTAGTGTAATTTTTGTATAGAATACTGTCTTTTCGTTTGCTGATGTTGATTAATTTTTGTAATACAGTAACTGGAACGAAATTGTGTCATTCATGATTATTATATTATACACCACTTACAGCAAGTTTTAAACATGGTCAACATTTTATCTCATTCATTATCCAAGACAGTTTTCGACATTATTGAACAGTTTACATTGGTGGTACTTCTTTCTCCACTCATTAGAGATTTTTACGTTTTGCTAGAATTTTATTATTATACTTATTGCCTAAACATTCCTCTTCAGTCCCCCTCCATAAACACTGTTTTGTAAATAGTGTAGGTTTGTTGTACTACTGCTATGTTTCGAGGCATTAACTCTATGGCAGCCTCAAATTTACCTGATACTAAATTTTTATCCAAAAACAAAGCAAAAACCCAGTTTGTGCGACTATCGGCTACAACGGCCGAAAACCGTCGATCCCTTCGACGTATTTATATCTGTTTCGACTGTACTTGCATTTTTTTCGAAAATTCGTTTGTTGAAGACCTTGAGGATGTACTTCAGCCACACAGATTGCAATGTACTTCCAGCCTGAAGGAGGCGTTCCACACTTTACCAAACATGTGAGGGAACATATCACCTGCACTTGCCCAAATCGCTGGACTGGTATTGGTAGTAAAATTAATTGGCTATCAAGATCGCCAGACCTCATGCCATTAGTTATATTTCCTTCTATTTTTGCTAACATAAGAAAGTTAACTTCTGCTGCTATGATTACTAATCACCAACTAAATATGTCATTACCACTAACCGAACCTATACAAACGAACACCGTCCGGACAGGCGTGGAATGCCCAACGGTTCTGACTGGCCATCGTGTCATCCTCAGCCCTAAGGCGTTTCCATAGGAGGGGCATGTGATCTTGATGTAACTCCTCTATTGGCCTCTCAAGCGATGAGTGCTCTCCGCTTGCCAACAGTGCTCTGCAAACCCGGATGGTGACCCAACCAGGTGCTAGTCAAGCCCAGCAGCACTTAACTTCGAACCGAACCTATACCAAACCAAATAAAAATAAAGATACTAATAAATTACTTTTATCAAAACGAACCTTAATAGTCATATTTTGTTGAGGATCTCTCTGCGTCCAGAAAAGTTTCGTTTCTAAGAATATCGCTGTAGAAATGTTAACGTGTCGTTTTCAAATTCATTTGAACTCAAATCTCGGCTTTCACAAGTTCAACAGGCATCGTGCCACTAGGATCCCACCATAACGCACTCATTACACCAAACACTCGTTCGACATATGCGTTACTGATAGGAATTGAGAGGACATGCTGCATTATTTTGAACTGATTTGGCGCATCTGCTTTTTCGAAAAATTCGCTCCACACTTTGCAGCAGTAATTTTCACCGTTTCTATCAAGGTTTGATACTACCGATTTTATTTTTATTATTATTATTTTGAGCTTTCTCTCATTACAGAGGCTTATCTCCAATATAATAATTTACTCGGAAATTGCTGTACAAAGAGTAAACGTTCTTAACCTATATTTTCAAAATATTCCTCCAGGTGTTTCGATCTTGTATGTCCCCTTCCTCTGCGCGCATTCTCCTCATTGCGTGCTGTACATTTTGGAGCCAGGTGGTCACAGGTCGTCCTCTTCTTCTTCTCCCCTCCGGTTCCCACACCAGTATCAATTTTGGTCTTCTGGCTTCTTCCAATCGTCGTACATGCCGGTACCACTTTAATTTCTTCGTATCCGTTACGTCATATATTCTTTCTTTTATTGCCATTCTTCATGCCGATTTCAAGAAAGAAAACACATCATACAGTTCGTTTCTTTCAAAAACAGTTTTCAGTTTCTTTTCGACTTCGGCCAATTCATTAAATGAAAGTAGTTTTGGTTAACCCTGAAACTAGCATGGACACAATTTTATACACATTTTCATTCCAACTCAGGTTGTACCATTTATTAAGATAGTTTAATAATCCAACATAAATAAGTGTGCACTCTTTTACTACAATAATCTTTTCTTCTTCTTCCAACATAACCTCATGAACATATGTAAAAAGTGTGTTCCCTTTTTCCAAAATTCTAATTGCTTTAGAAATTACAGGTACAGTTGTTTTTATAAAATACAGAAAACGCTCTGGCAGTGTTAGTGAATATTCGTTTATTTCGTTTTGTTCTGAACCAATAAATTTCTCAACTCGGAGGCTTATTTTTTCTTCGCCAGTTGCTAAATAGTACATCTTTAAACTCGTCACATCTCAATAACACACTCCACAACTGAATGCAAAGGCAACTATCGCGCAACACTGGGTCGCAATATTTCACCATAGTAGTCATGCCAAGGAAACTCGTAAAACATTTTTAGTTCCCGGATTGTTTTGATGATGAATAATAGTCTAAATACATTTTAACAACCAGTCTTTGTGTATCATGTTTTAGAAGTTTGAGTCCAAATTAAGCATATTTGGATGATATATGACAGTAACAACTGTCTTTGATCATGTTTACATTTTCCTCATTTACTGTAGTGTTGAAACAGTTTTCAATAAAATAGATTTTGCATTATTTGTAACGGTTTCTGCAGACTGCAGATCCGTTTACATCTTCATACAAATCGAGAGCTTCGTTACTTTCCCTTATCTTTGGAGAAGTATGTTACAACTATCGGATTACGTTTTTTACTGCCCTTATTTGAATTGTCTGTACCTAATGAAAAAGGAACATTTTGTTTTAATGTGATGAGTATTTTCTCTTTAGCGTAATGAAGAACCACATTTTTTACTAACATCTCACTTTCAGTTCGGTCGCACCTTTCTCTCGTTGCTACAGAGGAGTGTCTGAAAACTGACAAAATCACCGAAAACGGCCTGGCGACAAGATATGCTGAGCCTTGGTTTGAGATTCAACACATAGTAAATATTTAAAATTATATTTATTATTGCTAGTTACAGCTTTAAACAAATCTGTTACCTTTAATTTTTCGGTAAAATTAGTTGCATGTTGCAGCCTTCACATTGGAGCGAATGCGTAAATCTGCTTATACCTCATCGGCAGCCAATTTGTTTCTAGCATCAGGCCGTAAATGATTCCTACATCCACGTAACTGGTGACCTTAAAAGGATAGTTTTCATGCTCAGAGCACTTTTCACGATAATCTTCGACTCTTTGCTAGTATACGAGAGCTTCACCCGTGAATTTATTTCGCTCATATAGTTTTAATATTTCTTGGTTAGCCTTTGCTCGAAAGAAACAGTCGTTCTTATGCGAGTCAATGTCCTCTTTTAATGTGACCGTACTATTGTATAATTCTACGGGACTTATGTATTCAGATTCCTGAACTTTAATTCCTTTCTGAAATAAATTTAATAAATGCTGTACAAAATAAATGTAGCACTTTGGAATCGATTTTCTTCATCAGCGAGAAAATGACTAAATAATAGTTTTGCACTAATTCTCATCCTCTTGACGAAAATACATTTTGATCGCTTTCAGATCAAGTAAAAACCTATCAACAACTGGCAGTAAAGTTGCCCATCTAATTGTAATATGGCAAAGCGCAGAACGATAATCTTAATTAACAAAAGCAAAGCATTCTTTAAGCGCCTCCACTGATAGAAACTGTACCAGAAAACTTTAGCACACGACTTTCAACATCGAAAGATAACAATTTATTGCACAGTTTGGCTGTATTATGCAAGATATGGGAAATAAAGTTAGCTTTAAGGATGTTTATTGACTTTATTCTGCAAATCAATAAATAAATTAGTGACATTGATCGAATTCTAAGCAAATCGATCCACTCATACTACGGTACCGGACAAGCGTCTGAAATACCGACAGGTTGGTAAAAGACCGAGCATCTGGCAGCCATGCAGATATGCATTTTTTTTTTACCACAATCTTCAAAACTGTAAGAACCGTGGCGTTTCATACCATGATAAGTCAAAGTTAATTCCGTTACCGTGATTTTGTCGTCTTCTACAGATAGTTGTTTTTGCAAGAAAACAAGAATTGGCAGATTTTTCTCTTGTGTGATAGCATTCGCATTGTGTCTTTCCGATTGTAACTACTTATTGATGGCCTTCACACCGTCCTACTTAACTGTGTATTCTGCACTTACTCTTACACTCAACACTGTCAGCTCTTTGTAACCACTCTTTGTAATTTTCGTCCTGCTACTAGTCTTCATCGAATGAAATAGGTATCGTCTGTTCATTTCACTGTTATTATTCTCTATTCTGAATTACGAAAGCTAGTCTATTCACGGACTGCCAGAGGGTAAGCTGGTAACTGATAATGAACGAACGAACACAAAATCTCAATGTAGCCACTTCACACGTCACCACAATTGATCACTGCTTCTTTAATACTGTGCTAGCAGCTATGAAAAGTTGTCACAATAACAATAGAAACTTAGCGTTTTATTGCAATGGAAATTAGCATTCGAACAAAATTAGTCAAAATGTGAAACGAGTAATGTCACATGGAAACCGGTAGATTGAAGTCACTGGCCAGTATACATTGAGAATTCATTCCAAAACCGGATATCCCGGGCGGCGCCTGGTGATCTGGCACCATAGGTTGAATGAAGTATCAGGTGTAAGTGTGTGAGGGTGTGTGTGTGTGTGTGTGTGTGTGTGTGTGTGTGAGTGGTGAGTGTGGGCAATATCAATTACGCACAATCTCTCTCTCTCTCTCTCTCTCTCTCTCACACACACACACACACACACACACACACACACACACACGCACACACATACACACCCAAACACAGTAGGGCCATCTCAAAGGTATCATGTATGCAGAGCCTATTCTAGATGTGGAGACGCTGGAGCAGCACATTCATGCTGCCTTTGACTATGTTCAGATGCAGCCTGGTCGATGTGAACGTGTGAAACAGAACATACTACGACATGTGAATGCATGTGTTAGGCTACCATTTTCAATACATACTGTAATTGTGTATGGTACAGCACATATTAGATTGAAGTCTCTGTAACTATGAATGATGGAATAAATAGCCTCTAGCATGGAAACCATGCATTTCCGGACATAAATTCGTTAGACCTTTTTTGTTCTGTATCCTCTCTTCGATCACTCCCTAGAGTTTGTAAAGAATGAAAAAAGTCACCCTGCATCTTAAACTGACACTATGTAAAACGAATGTAGTAATGTTTACTGACAGTTGTACTGCATTTTCGAACGTCTTTTTCTTACATTGTGTCAGTATACATCTGCTTGTTGATGATTTACTGATGGTGCAGTCACTCAGATTTTGTGATTTCTTTCCTCATCTGAGTTGTAGGTTTCTGTGTCTGGCATGACAAAACCGAAATGGGGACAAAATAAGCTTATTTAGTTGTAAAAAATAAGAAAATATTCTTCATAATTTAGATTTCTTTGCATCTGTAGCGATTATTATTATTACATTTTGAATCATTTATTTAACAAATAAATCTTCCAAAATAACTGCCCTGTAATTTCCCTACTTTCTCTTTAATTTTTTTGAGACTAGGCATTTAATCGAAACTGCTAAAGTAACCGAGAAACGTAGAGCGCTACAATTGACATCCGTTTTGAAGAAATACGTTGGAGATCGATCAAGTGGTCATGTTGGGACAACTGAGCTTTCTGTGCAGGCTGCAGACAATTTGTGGCAACTTTCAAGCATTTCGTTTGTTTTCATCTTTGGCTTCTAATGTAATTGCTTACTGGAAAAAGCATTCCCTGAAAAAACATGGTGTGTATTTCACTTTATTAATAAGTCAACATCATAATCTCAAAAACATCCCTGACTGGTCATTACCGCTAAAAGTCATTTCATCCCCATAAAGTATGCAACAACTGTGATTCTACTCGTAAGAATTTGACGGAAAATATTATAAAGTAAAAATTATAGAATATAAAATTTTATTTTTAAAATTATAAATTTTACCTTTTTCGTTGATGGTTGTAGTTAAAAATGCAATGGTCGGATAATTTATGAAAAAGGAGAATTTCATTGCCTGGTATTTTTCTCAGATTCTTTGGCTTTCTTAAACTGTACTTGTAGCTCTGCAGCTTTTATTTCGTGAAATTTGTATTAAATTGGTCAAGTCATAAAAATTACACGCTGCATGAAAGCGAAATGAAGATATTGGTACAGCATACGATTAGCCACTGAAAAATGTGCTGCCAATTTCGGTTGCCTTTGGAATCGCTCAGTAACTTTTGTCACAGTTTCAACTGAGCACGCCCTATCTCAGTTTTTATTACTGCTCTCTACTCCCATTTTGATGGCTTTCTTGACATGCTTCATGAACCAGAAGCGCCAAATCACTTATTTTGAGATGTAATTGAAGAAATAAAATACGGAAATGGTTGACTTCTTCGGCACTCAGTAGCAAGGAACTCTGCATCTGCTACGATATTAGATACTATAGCATCGCCTTCCAGAGTTTAAGGGTTGGCTTATACGGTGAGGTGACCAAGGAAAATGCAAAGTGAGCAATTTGCTTCCTAAACGAGGAAAAACGGAGCTTCTCAAGCAAGGAAATGAAAACAGCCATAAAAGAAAATGACATTGAGAGCGAACCATTAGCCAAGATTGTGATCACTTTACAAGTGTAAATAAAAAGAAAAATGACATGGAAGCTGCTGTTTGTGCATTTGTAATGGAAACCGATTTATCTTTCACAGGTATTGAAAAACTTATGCCTTTTATAGAAGCCCTTCCCAATAGGGATATTTTATCTCAAATTGCTTATCGAAACAAAAGTCGGCTCTTATTAATATGTAGGGTTAAGGAGACATTTTTCTTTCCTTTTAAGGCGGCGTTTAGAAAAGTACAACATTTCAATTTTCATAAACGAGACCACAGATATTTCTTGTGAGAAACTACTTACTGTATTGACTTCCTGTTTTAAATACCAGAGTTTCGAACACTGTACAGATGTTTTTTATTTGTACCATGCCTCGACAGCAGTGTCCATAGCATTTATGAAACATTAATAGGTGCCCTTAAAGACAACCAAATTAAAGTGTGGAACTGGAGTGGTTTCTGCTAAGAAACAACAAGTACCATGATGTGTAAAAAAAAATCAGTTTCACAATTTACTAAAAGAAATCACTCCCAGGTATAAGTGGCTAAGTATGTTTGCAACTTGATTCACTTGTGCCCCAGCTACGCATCCAAGAAAATGCCTCATTCCTTGGAAGACTTACGTCAACCATTCACAACTATTTTTCATGGAGTCCCAAAAATGTCGAGTCTTACAAAGAGTTTCAACACTTCTAAAATCTTAAACAACACAAATTTTTGAAACCTTGCCAGACACAATATCTATCCCTTCAAAATTGTGTTCAAAGAATTTTAGGTCAGTGGGATGGTTTGTATATGTATTGGCAAACTCTTATTTTGGAAGATCCAATCATGCTAATCAAAACATATACAAAACTTTTAAAAACCTATACCAAAAGTGTCTCGTGTATTTTCATGAGTACATTTTTGACCGTTCAAATGGATTCAATACATTTTCCAATCGGAGGGCCAACATGTTTATTTTCTACGAGATAAAGTGGAAGAGCTTTGCAAAAATTTAGCATTGAATTTCATGCTTGTGGTGTAATATCTTCAAAAAACTTGTTGCCACTATACAAAATTTACATTGGACTTGATGCTAATGAATTATTGCTAAACATTATTTGTACTTCAGACAAGACCATCAGGGAATCAGCTGTGGCGTTTCACATGCAAATAAATACCAGATTTCCTCTTGCAGGCGATATTTACTAAGATTCGACTTCTTTGAGGCCAAAAAATGTGTACGACTGTGCCCCAGAATCTTTAGTTACCACAGGGCATAAATACGGATTAGTGGACCACAGGCCAGTTTCAAGAATATGGATAAAGAGTGGAGAAACTTCTGCCTAGAAAATATGAACAATTACACCAAGGATTATAAGTTTTGGAGTAAATTACTTGAAATTAAAGATGCGAGTGACAAAAATTAGTATGAAAACGTCGTAAAACTAGTATCATATTTTTTTGCTTTGCCTTTTTCGAATGTGTTAACTGAAATGTTGGTCAACACTCTAGGAAATACGAGGACCAACAGTCGAGACAGACTTCATACACAAACCCTGTCTGGTGTAATATGCAGCAAAGAAAGTTCAAAAAGGACAAAAGCAACCTCTTTATATATTATATCTGGAAAGTTTCTGAAATTAAATTTTGTTTCATTGCACAATGCAGAGCAGTCAATACTTTCGAGACTTTCAAAAGATGGTGAATGACCTATTTCAGGAACTGTAAAATTATAATGACACTGCCAGTTTCTCTTTTATTCTACTCAGTTTCATGTATTTGTGAAGATTTTTTCTGTAGTCTTAAATGCTTTTTCAGCCCTTATTTTCTTCATTTTAAGTTGAACAAAAAATGTACAGTACAGTATTAAAATTTGTTCATTTTTCTACACCATCTAATAAATTTTATATCAATTTGTTTTACTGAAATTTTGAGTGTCTTGCAGTGCTAAAATTTATTTCATTGTTCATTTTGTAGTTTGAAATGTTATTCATGTACTTTCTATTAATATTATTTTACAGTCATTTCTAACCTTTAGTTCTTTGTGAATGACGCTTTTCTAGTGTACCTGAGCCTAAATAAATCAGCATTGTTTGCAACATAACTTTTGCTTTTCTATTTGCTCATTACTTATCGATTTTAATTTCCTCTCTAGAACAATGGCTTAAAAATCGGCATGTTGTATTAATAGATGTTATACAAAATGTATGTGGCTGTCATGAATAAACAAGTAACAGAATTTGTGAATTATAAGATCAGATAAAGCAAAAAATTACATTATACTAAATATAACTCATTACTTATCGATTTTAATTTCCTCTCTAGAACAATGGCTTAAAAATCGGCATGTTGCATTAATAGATGTTATACAAAATGTATGTGGCTGTCATGAATAAATAAGTAACAGAATTTGTGAATTAAAAGATCAAATAAAGCAAAAAATTACATTATACTAAATATAACACTAATTGTACTCATTAAACTAACTGTATTTATTTTTACTGAGGGAAAATTGGGGAAATTCTAGTTTTGGTCGAAAAAAGGGAGCAGAAACTCTGCAAAGGAATTACAGCAATGGAATTAGGCATAATCACAATTATCATAACAATCAAAATAATTGCAGAGAGTACTCTAACTCTTTATAATGCATATTCTTGGTATAAATTGTTACTGTCAGATTTTGCACAATTAGTATAATAACTATGTTAAGTGTAGTACTATTCCTATAGTCTTATAAGTCATGAAAGATGTGTAAGAAGTTATGAAAGATATGTAAGGAGGAAGAAAAAGAGAAAAAGGCAAGAAGTTGTACAACATATATATGACCAAAGAAATGGTTACAACCATGAATTTGAGATGAAATGATTAGGTATCGTAATGAAAGTTGGCAAATGGTTACATAGGGCAAAGATGTCAACTGGTTAGGTAGGGCGAAAGCACAAAATAATATAAACTCGTGAGAATGTATAAAATATATTACAAAAAGGAGCGAATACATATAATAAACAGAGGTATTTGTTGAAAGATTGGTGAAATTAGGAGTCACAGGATGAAGAGGTGTACAAACTAAAGGATGAAATATGACTAGATACTATGCTACTTACTGACCATATTAGGTATAATAATAGACTGATGTTTGACTGACTGCATAAAGTATTCATTGATGTGAACCTTTGTTACTCCTTAATTAATGTTTTTCGTAATATAGGTATGTTCTCCTTATCTGTGTGTGGGACCACTACCCTCATCCTGAAATGTCTCTTTATACCTTACTCCCTACACTTTTATATATTTTCTACCAATGTACATGCATACATATATATATATTTGAATAGATTTAGAAGTTTCTGAGATTATTCATTTATCATGCCTATTACTGTACACTATTTCACATGATTTACTTGTGATTCACTACTGCAAAACCATGATGCCATTTTTCTGACTTTTTTATAGGCATAGATACCATTACACTATACGTGCATTCCATATGTACAACGATGTAAATCTTGTTATTCCAGTCTTAATATGGGTAACTGTATATTATAAATGTAACAAATTCTAACTGATGGATCATTCACCACAAATGTTTGAGACTTGCGAGGGCAGAAGAATTATGTCTACTGATTACATACTGAAATGTTTGCTATCCAGTATTTGCACACTTCATCCATACAACCTGCCTCTGACTTTTATGACGGGCTCTTCTATACTACAATGTGGTTTTTGAGTTATCGATGGATCTAGTCTGCTTCAGACAGATACTACGGCATTTTACTCTTTGCGCATTTGTGACGTTGCCAATTGACAACTGTGGTTAGTCTCGCTGAGTCTGCTTCCACATAAATTCCCAGAATAGTGACATTATTGCAACAAGCTAAAGAAAGTTTGGTAGTTTGTGACAAAGACACTCTTCTATCTGCTTTAATCATGCAAACTATTACTACATATCTGACAGAGCTTCAAAATGTAGGCTTTGTGAGATATATACAGTCTAGCCTACTTCCTGTATGCAATAAAAACAGTGTAGATCAGTGTAGATACAATACAAAATGTGACACATAAACTTTCAACATAGTCCTGTGCTGAACGTTCTCATAGACATCATGAAACATTATAACATACATGTGCTCAGTTCTACTGATTAATCATTCACTTTTTTCTAACTGTTGTAATTTTTTTACTTATAGTTCTTTAACTCACATTCTTGTAAAGCTATTTTGCTCTTTGTATTAGTAACATGTTTCGTATGTTCCTATCCATAATGTTTAGAATTTTGTCCTCATCCAATTCCTATCTAAAAAGACCCTCTACAAAATCCTACTTGGGGAAGGTGAAGGATATGTTAGGTGGTCATGTCATTTTAATTTTTGTCGCTATTGATGTGCATGTCAGATAAAACTCAGAATGCCTGTATTTTGGCTCCATATATTTCATCATGTCCAACAGATGCCTTTTCTTCTTCTGACGAAGTTTCATTGCCCAGTTGTAGAGCAGCCAAAAACCAGAAGGCAACGGAAATTTTGTACTTGATATTCACATCCATGTTTTAGAGTAAAATGTCTTTCCCTTGGGCGAAGCATGTTGTGACTACGACACACGCCTATGCCTCAAAGGTCGTCGCTACACAGCTTCAACCAGAGTATATCAATAATTTTCAAACCAAGTGGCTTTTATAAAACCAACTCAGTCGGTCCTATGCTCTTGAAGTCTTCCGGAATAGGCAGTTTTGAAGGATCGACAGAGATCTCAGCAATGACGAACTACCTTTCTGAATGAACCATAACTCTTGACACGTTCCTTCTTTTCTCGATCATTGCAAAGTCCCTGTCACAAGGTAGGATACGATGACCCGAAAATATAAACTTCCGAAGTTGCAGCTGACCAGATGGAAATAAAGCGCTAAAACTTTTCAATCATCGTTCTGCCCGACACAGAGATCAGACCACACAACCAATTTCTTCAAGTGAATTGTTATTGTTCGTCACAAATTTAAGTCTCTCCTTGCAGAGGATTCATCCCACAGAATTACTGTGATGTTTCCAGTATCAGCGTCATGAACCGTGAAATTATATGATTACGGCTGCGTCCCTTTAAATACCGTGGAATGTGGACAAGACAAAACCTATTGCACGTCAACGCATCTTACGCATGTATTGTTGTTCCTTTTAGCCATTTCCGTATCGTTTTTAGCACTTTGTATGTATGCTTGGTTTGCTTTCGCATGATGCAACTGACTCTCAAGTTCAATGATGTGCAGTTCAATTTATTCTGAACCTGCTATCATTTTGTTAAACAACAATCGCACTGTTTGCAAATATCTGACCTAGGTGTTACGAAACGCAAATTAAAATGTGTGTAAAACGCACTTTGAAGTATGATCTGCTTATTGATTAATCAGGAAACTGAATGAGAATTTCACTCTGCAGCGGAGTGTGCGCTGATATGAAACTTCCTGGCAGATTAAAACTGTGTGCCTGACCGAGACTCGAACTCGGGAATTCTGGAAACATCCCCTAGGCTGTGGCTAAGCCATGTCTCCGCAATATCCTTTCTTTCAGGAGTGCTGAGTGCTAGTTCTGCATGTCTCGCATGAGAGCTTCTGTAAAGTTTGGAAGGTAGGAGACGAGGTACTGGCAGAAGTGAAGCTGTGAGTACCGGACGTAAGTCGTGCTTCGGTAGCTCAGTTGGTAGAGCACTTGCCGGCGAAAGTCAAAGGTCACGAGTTCGAGTCTCGGTCAGGCACACCGTTTTAATCTGCCAGGAAGTTTCATATCAGGAAACTTTTTGGTAAATAGAGGATATGTGGTACAGAGCTTGAGATCGGAGTGCAGACATTCTTTTGCGGATTTATTCCTGCTGTAACGGCTCATCTGCTTAGGGAAACTCGAAATGTGTTCGCGAATCAGAGCCCTGTCGTCATTTGATGCAGTATGTGGTCTATTGAAATGTTTTCCTCGACCGTCTTTAGGAGTGGTCTTTCCATCTTTTAGTTTACGTTGAAGAGTTTGTATTCGTCGTTGGATGGTGCAGGATATGCCAAGCAATGTTTTGCAACACACATTTTTTGACTGGACTTGGTATTTGAAAGTATCTTGTTTCCGTGAAGTATCGCCTGCCTTACCTTTCATTCGTCTCTCTCGCACGACTATTTCCATGGATTTTAGCAAGTACATGGACTGCTCATCGTACTACAAGGCATGATATTCTTCGTACAGTTTTAATTTGCATCCTTATTTTGAACATATTTCGGGATTGCACACATGATCCTGAGTAATGCACACAATGAATACTACTACCTAATATTCAACTTGATTTTCGTATTTCACATTCTCTTTTAATAATATAGCAGTGCTCAGGTTGTGCATTATATTTTTTCGTCGGAGATAACTACAGAACTGCAGTTAATTTCATGCATGTTACATGTTATTATTACTGTAATGTTTTGAGAATACATACACATTTTTACAGAACCCATACAGCATTATTCCTCTCACCTGCATTGGAGGCTGTTTAGCAGGAACTACCTTTGCTTTTCGTGGTTTATGTTCCAATCGAACATCACGAAGCCTTGGCGTCTTAATATCCTGCCAATTACTAATGTTAATGTTCCTTTTCCGCACATTATTCGCACGTTTCAAACCACTTGCGGTAAGCGGAATCTTACCACACTCGGCCATTACGTGCTGCCCTCCGACGGTAAATGGGTCAGTTATTGCAGCAGGCAAAATCCAGAACGCCATATACATTTTTCCACTCGATTCTACAAAGTGTCAAAATGTGCCATACAGCGTTATTCGTGCGCACTTCAGTTTGAAGGTTACAGTACATGTGTAAGCCTGGCAGTAGATTAATTAGTACAGAAAATAAATAACAATGTACATTAAACTACGTGTTCTATCTCGGTAAACATTCAGAACAGAGCATCTGTCCATCTGATGTTTTTTGCTTCAAATAGCCATTCCTGTCATATTCCCAATTATTGATTATTTATCCTCAGACAACCTGTATCTCTCGCACAGTACAGAATCGTACGTTCATGTAGAGTATATTGAGTCAGAAAAGGGATTCGTTTACGGGACAATTGTCGGTGAGACGATAACTGAGATCACTGTTGTGTCTTCCCTTGACGTCAAAACAATAAAAGGTTCTTATTATGTTCAAAAATGATTCAGATGGCTCTGAGCACTATGGGACTTAATAGCTGAGGTCATCAGTCCCCTAGAACTTAGAACCACTTAAACCTAACTAACCTAAGGACATCACACACATCCATGTCCGAGGCAAGATTCGAACCTGCGATCGTAGCGGTCGCGCGGTTCCAGACTGAAGCGCCTAGAATCGCTCGGCCGGCTCTTTTTATGTGATTGAAGGTGGAGAGGGGAGAGGAAAGGAAAGAGATGGAACTGATGATACCGGCAGCTGTGGCCGAGCGGTTGTATGCGCTTCAGTCCGGAACCGCGCGACCGCTACCGTCGCATGTTCGAAGCCTGCCTCGGGCATTACGTGTGTGACGTCCTTAGATTAGTTAGGTTTAAGTAGTTCTAAGTCTAGGAGACTGTTGACCTCAGATGTTAAGTCCCATAGTGCTCAGAGACATTTCAATCGTTTTTGAACTGATGATATCAGCTGCATCCGGCCTGTGTGCGGAATCAGCGGCGACGAGTGATAATGTGTGCTAGAAGGGGACTCGAACCCAGGATGGCCAGCTTACTAGGCAGTTACATTATCCAGTGCGCCATCCGGACACAGTGTTTATCGCAAATGCGCAGGTTATGTCACTATGCTTTCTGGCCGACTCACTTTCCCACCTAGCGTCCTCTGTCTGCAATCCCCATCCTTGCCCTCTGTATTCGCTAATTTTAGATGGGCTGAATCCACAACCTTCAATGCGGGTGTACACTCTGTTACACCTCCAGTGGGTATCCAAAATTAGTAATCATGGAGGACAAGGACGGGCCTGCAGATAGGTGGCGCTAGGTGGGAACGTGCGTCCGTTGTGGAGCGTGCTGAGATAGTCTGTGCATTGTCGATAAACACTGTGTCCACGTGGCGCAGAGGTTAACTCAACTGCGTAGCAAGCCGGAGATCCTGAGTTTGGGTTCCAGCGCAGCACATATTTTGACTCATCGCCGCTGACTCCACGCAAAGCTGATATCATCAGTTCATTCCCTTTCCTATGCTTTCTCCCACCTCCACTTTCAGTTACATAATATGTACCGCAGCTATGGATTCCGCGTGGTGTCTGCTCTTTTGGACATACCCAAAAGAAAAGATTCTATGGATTCCTAAGAAAGAAGGAGGTTCACTGATGCTATACGTTCAACTCTAGTCATGAGAGTGGTACGATGTCATCTTTTCGCTTTAGTCCAGGATCTATATACAGCATCACAATGGACGTGTACACTCCAAGAAGCATGATCATTGGCAGACTGCGATCATCATCGTACAGGTCCAGCACCAGGCGTGATGGTAAGAAGTTCCATTAGGTACAGATCACTATCACCTCTGGTTCACATAACCACTAATTCGGAGAGCATTTGTGACGTTTCTAAAGTGGTAAGGTCGGTGGCTCCGTCTTACTATGTCTTTGTGACGTTATCTCTCAAAAGGCAAACAAGTCTACATGTTGGCCATGATGTTCTCACCTACCAAGTGGATACAATTAAAGTGCAGATACTCACAGAGTTCCAATGTGGGCTGTAATTATCGTACAGCAGCGAACTGTGATAGATAGAATGCGGAACCAGTCCACGCTGGAAAAAAAAATTGTTCCAGTTTTGGCCACCAGGTGCGAATTTGGCGCTGAACAGTGCATGACAGTATGACATACATGCTCTCATAGGACAAGCCATAAAGTGAGTTAACGGTATGACTATCAAGAAGAGAGATGATGTGCTGTTAACCAAACGCCAGCAATTGCAAACTGCACTGAGAGTGTATCGCCGACTGAAAAGTGTGATGATGGTTATGATGTTTGGTTTGAGGGGCAACTGCGCAGTTATCAGCGCCTGTACAGATTCCCTCCCTGTGCTCAGTCCAATCTCGCCACGTTCATGAATGATGATGAAATGATGAGGACAACACAAACACCCAGTCATCTCGAGGCAAGTGAAAACCCCCGACCCTGCTGGGAATCGAACCCAAGACCTCGTGGTAGGGAAGTGAGAACGCGACCGCGAGACCACTAGCTGCGTACTGAAAAGTCTGAGGAGAGGTCGGATCTCATTAAATGGTTTAAAGAAGATGATAACTAAATTCGAAAACTGAGCTTGGTGTGGCTGCTGGAAGAGGAAGACACCATATCCCGATGGAAGTTATTGACGAGGTTTCTATTGCTGTAACTGACCATGCAGCACGTGCATCGGGTACTGGTAGTGCTCACGCAGTACGTGCATCGGGTACTGGTAGTGCTCACGCAGTGTCACAAGAATTTTCCATCCCTTGGTCAACACTACAGAAAGCTCTGCAGTCTATATTCCACTGGTACCTGTACAAGGTGCAGGTGGTGCAGCAAATGAAACCTCACGGTTCGCAGCAACATTCTAAATTTGCTCTTTGGTTTTGTGGCTTGGATCGACATTGATGGTCTATGGCTGGGCGATGTTCAGCGGTGAGACGAGGTACATTGTACTCTGTAGGGTGCAATGAAGACACAGAACTGCAGAATTTGGGGTACTATTAAGCCCCGTGTTGTGTGCGATGAGCCACTGCACTCGCCATATGTGACTCTGACGTGGCAAACACATTTACTCTCGGTCCATTCTTCTTTGAAGAGAAAACACGCGGAGGCTCTGTCAAGTGTACGGCTGCACGCAGCCATGCCCACATTGCACAACGTGTGATTCCTACAGGGTGACAATTATTGAATTGTATGAAAAAACATAAATTAGTTACAGACTATGGCGTGCATAAACTTATTCAACATGCAAGCGTCACTGCAGATATTCGGATTTACGTTACGGCACGTTCGATATGCCTGACATCATTGGCGATGAGGTGGCGCAAACGAGAAGCGAAATTCAGCTTGACCCGGAACATCGATGCTGTCAGTAACCTCCTGAATGGCTGTTTTCAGCCCAGCAATGGTTTTGGGGTTATTGCTGTACATCTTGTCTTTCAGATAGCCCCAAAAAAAGGAGTCGCATGTGTTCAGATCTGGAGATGTAGCGGTCGAACGAGGCCCATGCCAGAGGCCTCTGGGTTCCCCAGAAGCAGAATGCTGTCCCCAAAGTGCTCCTCCAGGATATCAGACGCTCTCATGCTCTCTCTCCGTCTTGCATGAACCACATCTTGTCGAAATCAGGGTCATTTTGACGAAATCTTCCAAAACCTTCATCTGCCGTTCGATAGTCACAATACCATCAAGGAATATCTCACGAATAATTCTGTGACTGGACATTGCACACCACACAGTCACCCATTGAGGGTGAAGAGACTTTCCGATCGTCAAATGCGGATTCTCGGTCCCCCAAGTGCGCCGCATTTGCTTACTGACGAACCCGTCCCAATGGAAGCGGGATTCGTCGCTAAACCAAACCATGCATGCGCATATTAATTCCCATCATGCCCCGCGGACAACCGTGTGATTTGAACGACGTTCAGAAGTTGTGACGATTTTATTTCATACAGTTCAATAATTGTCACTCTGCATTTGGAAGTGCCCAACTGCGTGGAAAATACTGTTTTTATTCAAGAAGGGCAACACCTCATGTCATTCTCCCAGAGAAAGACCTCCTTAATGCAGCCTTCCACGAACGTGTTATCTCCTATAGTTTTTCTGATGCATTGTCTGCAAGATCACATGATCTGAATCCCTGTGACTTTTGGCTCTGGGGATATGCAAAAGGACGCTTTTATGATCCGAATGCTAGTATACAGGAACAAATGGTTCAAATGGCTCCCTTAGAACTGCTTAAACCTAACTAACATAAGGACATCACACACAATCATGCCCGAGGCAGGATTCGAACCTGCGACCGTAGCGGTAGCGCGGTTCAGACTGTAGCGCCTAGAACCGCTCGGCCACCCCGGTCGGCTATACAGGAACACGTTGCTCATATTCCACTGGAACTGTTATGAGCAACTGTTGATCATTCCGTTTTACGGATGCAGCATATCGTGGACGTCTCAGGTGCACATATTGAATAAACTGTGTAAGCAGCATTTAACAATAAAATCAACATCAGGCATTTCTCAGTTGTTTCATATTTTCTGTCCATGTCACATTCATAATCCATTACATAGGGAAAGATTTCTACTTTCTCTTGTATTGACAGCGCCAGATTTGCAAATGGTGGCCAAATTGGAACTATGTTTTTCATCCTAAATCGGTTCCACATTAATACATCAGAACATCTACCAAGGTTTGATGCCATACGATAATTACAGCCCACGCTGAACGTCCATGAGTAGCTGCACCTTAATTATATCCACCTGCTACCCCAGTACATAAAGTGTTCAACAGTTGCCCTGCCCAGCGCGATCTGGAAACCCGTTTGTGGGTTGCCGGGATACTGGCACGCCACCACTCACCAGCCACTACGCTTGATGAATTCTAGCATAGAGTTTAAGTTGTAAGGAATAACATACCCATATTTGCCATCCAAACTCAGTTTGACTCGATGTCCAACTGTGTTAGAAGCATTCATACGGCTGGAGGTAATAGCTTCCCAGAAGTGGCACCATTAAGTTTTGCAACTTGTGCATCGCCAAATCACCTACAGGATACTATTAGGTTGGTGGCTCGTTCAAATGGCTCTGAGCACTATGGGACTTAACTTCTGAGGTCATCAGTTCCCTAGAACTTAGAACTACTTAAACCTACCTAACCTAAGGACATCACACACATCCATGCCCGAGGGAGGATTCGAACGTTCGACCGTAGCGGTCGCGCGGATCCAGACTGAAGCGCCTAGAACTGCTCGGTCACTCCGGTCGTCTATTAGGTTGGTGCATAAGTTCACAGCGTTTCTGATTTGCGTGTAGGTATTATAGTTCCTATAGATTTATTTATCTTTTGTCACTTTTTCCATTTGCATTGTTGCTATTGGAGTTTACATATTGTCATTTTGTCATTTGCAGATGTGGAGCGCAGATGTGGACGCTGGAAAACAGAGTGGCAAGTGGAGAAATCGGAACATTTCCGAGGTATTCTTCTGTTTGAATTCAATAGAGGGAGGACAGCGGCGGAAGCAGCCAGAAACATTTGTGTCGTGTGTGGGGATAATGCCATTCGACAGAATACACCAAGAAAATGGTTCTGTCTTTTTAAGGAGGTTCGTTTCCACATTATTGACTCTCCACCTTCAGGAGGACCTTCAAGATTTGATGCAGATCGTTTAAACGCATTTGTCCACGATGATCCACGTCACTGTGCTCGAGAACCAGCAAATGTAAGGCACAGTGATCTTCCCACCATCGTGCGACATTTGCGTCCAATGAGGAAGGTTCAAGAATTGGGTGTATGTATACTGTATGCTCGAAGCCAAAATCATAAAATGAATAAAGTCTCTCTTTTATGTGTATCTCATAAACTATGCGCCAACCTAATAAAATGTTTACGCACTTTACGTAATGTTTCTTTATTTACTATTTTTCCTGCTGCTGCAATTCGATGGTCAGCTGTGTGATTATAGTTAGTATTAATATGTTTCCTTAGAAGAATAAATGCTTTGCTAAGTTTTGTAATTTGTTCACACATGGAGCCGCATTTGCGAAGTTTTCGGTGTCATGCATTCTACTTTTAGTTTTGTGCAGTAATACCACATACATTATATTGGTCCAAAATACGTAAATGAAAATCAAGTAAAATGAGAATTAAAGTGAATCGGCTGAGTGGGTTTAACTGGCAACGGAGCTACCAGAGGAACAAAAGAATCATTAATGTAGGCTGTGCATAACCATAACCCTGAGGGATATCGAGAAAATCATTTCATAATTGGCCTACTGAAAGTACAGAAATAAAGCATTATTATCAAGTAACCTCTCTGTCTCTAATTAAGTCGTACCTTGAATTTCATGCCGCGAAAGTTACTTCTTTCCTCAAGATAATTGCCTGTTTTTATTTGGAACTGTCCTTCGTTATTCCATTTTCCATAATCTGTTATTATTAGAGGTGATTCTCTATATGGTTTGAATATTTCGGCGACGTGATGATGATGATTACTGCGGTACACTACAAAAATATGACAGTTGATCGGAATATAAGTGTTCCGAAAGTGTTCTTGTACGTCTTCATCCACTTCCAGGAATATCATCCATACATTCCTTTGGCAAACTTCTGTAGTGTTGATCTGTAAAAAGACAGAACCAGGATGCTTTTTAATTGTTTGCTGAAAACAAAGGAAAAGATTTAATTTCAGCTGCCAGAAAAAAAAGATTATTCCTGGAAGATATTATAATAAGATTTTTTTAATGACCTAATGAAAATAGTTTATGCAGGGTGATACCCGATCTTCACCGCAAAGTATCAGAGGTTGTTCAGTGACATTTACTAAATATTTTGGTACTGCAGACCTGCGTTCTCCGTTGACTTGCTAGAGTAATAATGTAACTGTTCATCGTATTGCCGTTTAGTACTTTTAACGTACAATTAACACTTAGAACTGAACACCTGTCTAACAGGCGGATATGATTTACGTTTGTTCCGTTAGAGGACCTGAAAATCGTCCTCCGGTTCTAGACCGATACGAGAGCATCATGTGGTGTTTTGTTGTGGTGCAGGGAAGGCGACATGCCTCGCCGCTCCGATTTACCCAACAGAAGTTGTTTCCATTCCAGACCCACATCGCCTCACACGTGGATGTTCCAAGGAAGGGCAAATATTCACCTGCCTCTCAGACTGATGTTCCTGAATTTGCACTATTATGCCTCACACACAGATAATCAATTTTTACATGACATTTTTAATTACCTGACTTCGCTATAGCTTAATGTGCGTTTTAATGAGTTTGCTTAGAGGAATTTGGAGTGAACAACTTTAGTCATAAAATCACATTTACCAGTTTACCTATTTTTAAGCGAGGTTTGTCCGTTTTAGTGTGGTTATCTTTCATTATAAATTACAATTTTAGTTGCCTGAAATATTTTTTTGTGCATAGGTATGCGCTTCACACAGAATCAGTTTTGGTTTCATTTATCACGACTCATTCACTTTACTATTATTTCTTGACTGCTAGTTTGTGAAGACAGATAGCTACTCACTTTACAACTCTTTTCATTAAACACATTCAACAAGGAAGTCCTAGCATATATGGGCTCCTAATTCGGGCTGTTTTTAGAGTGCAATGCCTGGAAAATACAGATGACGATGTGGATTGTTTTCTGAAGACTGACTCCGAAGCTGACTCCGGCGATTAATGTGTTCCTCACGAAAACAATCTTTTAGTGGTAGAACACAACACAGGCTCAGAAATATCCGAAAATGAACTGGATCAGAATAATGTATATAAAGAGAATGCATGTATTGTTACTAAAGTCGATTAACACTACCCAGCTTAGAAAATGAGCAATCCCAATTCTGAAGATAATGTGCGAAGTACGATAAATACGGACTGTGGCCCTCCGTATTCACCAAGTGTTCCAAATTCCTCTGTTAGTTTTTCGCAGGACTACCAAAGTGACGCTTTTTGTTATTTCTTTACACTGTAGCTAAAATATTGACCAGACCGATGAAATTTTGTGAAATCAATAGATTTTCTTTTTGTAGCTGAATAAAAATTTAAGGTGGTTGAATTTCAACGTTTGATTTATTTTAAATTTTCAGATAAATCTCTATATTCAACGATGGCCTAATGTAGGTCAGAAAAAAAGCGAAATTTGCCCCACAGAGGAATGTTCCAATTCCCTATCCGTCTCCCAGACGGTTAATCCCCAAAACGCGCTGTAAAACGTTCCCATTTAACACTGCTGGAAAAAAGTTGGTATTACTATTGTTTACATCAAGAGGAACTATTTTGTTTCGAAACAAGACACACAGCACATACCGTCGATATTTATCTTCATGTGTGGATTGTTCAATGTTAACACACACACAAAGGAAAATTTGGACAAGAAATGTAACGAAACCCAATTACTCTGTAATGATCCACATGAGACCGTGGGCCCCTTACACCACGACGAATGCTGGAGATACGCGGAATCGGAGTAATGCGGACTGCAGGGTTTGCCGAAGATTTTCGGACGCCGCCTCTGTCAGGTAATGGCAGTGTTCAACAACGACGAGCAATTTAAAACGTGTCATTGCACCTTGTATAAGGAAATAACGATAAAGGTCATAAATATATATTTAGAGTTTGATGAGCATGAGCATATAATTAGTACTGTTATAACTGGATGTTCAGATTCCTTAATCATTTATGATATTGGTTTGGTGCATAAGTTCTTAGTGTTTTGCATACCGAAAGTTTACTGACATAACAGAGACTTCAGTCATGAATAGTATACTATCCTTCACTATTTACAATAGTCAGCTAACGCTGCGGTAACTTTTCGATTCGGCAACTGCAGAATCTCGTCGAGCCCGTGGATGCGGAATGACTCCCTAACCCAACTCCCGTGTAGTGTTTTGCCAGTCTCCCAAAATGCAGGCGGGCATTATCGTGGATTAAATCACTTCACGCAATCTTCCTGGTCGTTGTTCTTGGATCAAACTTGCACGAACTCTCAGTTGTTCACCATATATGTCAGCAGTGATTAGGGTTGCCATACGTCGCGGATTTCGCGGACAGTTGGCGATTTTATGCTCGGAGACAGGTGTCCTGGACGAAGAGGAAAATATCCGCGAAAAAGGAGACTAGTGAGTAACAAAAAAAAATTTTTTAAGCAAATTTTGGCACTGGCCACCGACCAAGTGTTTCATAACTCATGTAAACTTGACGATAGCCGTTCAAAACTGTGCTGATATTCCATGTCACTTCAGAATGGCTCGGCTATTTTCAGAACAGATTGTGGAAGCAGTGCAATAATCGATTCTTTGCGATTCTTTCAGTTTTCCGCTGTTGCTTTACAAGGTCTCTGCTGTCCGTATCTGATATTCTTTGGTCGTGTGAGGTTAACATTCAGCTGTGCGAAGTGTACTTCTGGTGTTGTTATTGTACAGAATTTGAAATTTGAAATGTCGAAACGAAAAGTACATTTCCGAGAAGAATGTATTGATGCGTTTCCAAGTATTAAATGTGGAAGAAACGAAAATGAGGCTATTTGCAAAGTGTGTGGGTAGCTAAAATGCATTGTAGATACGCAACAATAAACAATGCCTATCATTTGTAGTTGCTGTTGCAGTCTTCAGTCCAGAGACTGGTTTGATGAAGCTTTCCATGCTACTCTACCCTGTGCAAGCTTCATCATCTCCCTGTACCTACTGCAACCTACATCCTTCTGAATCTGTTTAGTGTATTCATCTCTTGGTCTCCCTCTACGATTTTTACCCTCCACGCTGCCCTCCAATACTAAATTGGTGATCCCTCGATGTCTCAGAACATGTCCTATCAACCGATCCCTTCTTCTAGTCAAGTTGTGCCACAAATTTCTCTTCTCTCCAATTTTATTCAATACCTCCTCATTAGTTATGTGATCTACCCATCTAATCTTCTGCGTTCTTCTGTAGCACCACATTTCGAAAGCTTTATTCTCTTCTTGTCTAAACTATTTATCGTCCACGTTTCACTTCCATACATGGCTACACTCCATACAAATACTTTCAGAAACGACTTCCTGACACTTAAATCTATACTCGATGTTAGCAAATTTCTCTTCTTCAGAAATGCTTTCCATGCCATTGCCAGTCTACATTTTATATCCTCCCTACTTCGACCATCATCAGTTATTTTGCTCCCCAAATAGCAAAACTCCTTTACTACTTTAAGTGTCTCATTTCCTAATCTAATTACGGCAGCATCACCCGATTTAATTCTACTACATTCCATTATCCTTGTTTTGCTTTTGTTAATGTTCATCTTATATCTTCTTTTCAAGACACTGTCCATTCCGTTCAACTGCTCTTCCAGGTCCTTTGTTGTCTATGACAGAATTACAGTGTTGTCGGCGAACCTCAAAGTTTTTATTTCTTCTCCCGGGATTTTAATTCCTACTCCAAATTTTTCATTTGTAGAAAGAATACAAATGAGTATTGAAGATGAAGATTCAACTGAAATGCAAACCAATGGTCACTTGCACAACATATCGGTCCGTGTTTCAACCACATCTTTATAATCACCGAATTTTTTCCTTGATTTTCGTCCTTGGATTATGGCAACCCTAGCAGTGATAGTTATACCTCGACGAAGCAATTAACAGTACACCACAGCAGCTCTTTTCTACCCGATGCGTAACATTATCTTTTTTGGGTACTCGCAGACCTATGTACGGGGAACTAAGGCATTGTTTGGCTCAACCTTTCCATCCTTTTCCTTACGTTAGCATAAAGACACCACCTCTCGCCTCCAGTAACGAAACGGGGCAGGTATGGTCGGTGGTGTTCGCGATCTACTTGATAAGGACCACGCAGAGATGGCCATATGACCACCCGCTGATTTTTGACTCTGGATTATAGCATTCGGTATCCACACACCCGATTCTTGATTCTTCCCCATTGCATTTAAATATCGCACGATTGTGGAATGGTGGTAGTTCACCGCATTTGTTAGTTCTCGAGAACAATGATGTGGATCATTGTGGATTTATGTGTTTAAACGATCTTCATCAAACCTCCAAGATCTTCCTGCCCAGGAAGAACCGCTAACGCCAAAACGTAAAATGTTTGATACCACAAAGGGTGCAGTTTTCACCTACACTGCATGAAGGTGTGAAATGACTTATCAACTAAATATTTTCATGACGTGTGGTGCACCGTTTCTGTTGCCTTTCTTACAGTTTACTGGTTTTAGTGTATTTGAAAGAAGTGTGGTTGCAGTTATTAACGCAGTTGTCAAGGTTCGAGAGTACATTTGAAAATGACGACTCTGTGCGTCAGGACTAGTTATATAAGTTTTTAATAATTTCATTGTTTTAGTGATTGTGGCTTGACGACCATTTGTGATGTCGAATAAACATTTTAAATTTCATTCAGTCACACTCCTTGATGACAGTTACGTCGAAATACGAAATGTCAAAACAAGAAAACCATTTTCTTGCCGTGCTCCAATGGTATTCTCCCTACACGGCGCAAAAGTTTATGGTTGGCTCAGCTGCTCTCGGCCATCTACTGAACGTAAACAGAATAATATGTCGCAGTAGTTCCGATTTTTCACTTCGCACTCCATTTTCTAGCGTCCATAGATAGAGTAAATAAAAATGACAATCGATAAATAAACCCATAGCAACCGGAAGATCAACATACAAAACAAAAATGCTTCGAACTTATGCACCAGGCTACTAATTTCGTGAGAGGGATGGGCAATTTACAGATACTGGTTACTGTATGAACACGATGTACTGTACGAAATGGAAGCGATTGTCCGCAGCTGCAGTGTACAGTACTGCTTTGATTTTACTCGAACCACAAAAACTGTGTTTTAATGTTTAAAATTAACGCCATGTCCCAGAGAATCGTTCATTAACCACGTTCCCATATGTTAAATATAATTACTATCGCTTAGATTAATGCTACCTCCGAATTTTGGATTAGAATACGATTCAATAAATTCTTAGTAATTCGGTTTTTGTTGTTTCAAATGTATAGTCTGAAAATATGCATAGATGCACATACTGTTGTTTCAGGCTTACTATGAGATCAGACAACAAATGAAATTACCTCGTGCGGATGTGGACACTACTAAAGTCGACAGCAAACCTCTTATCAGCTGAAGTAGCGGCCCCGACTTGCCATTTTCCTTTCAGTGTAAATACTTGTTCTTGGACTGAAGTGTCTCAAGATCTGTTTCGTCTACATTATAAATACGATGACCAGGATGAAACTGTATGCCTTGAAACGTTTTAAAGCTGTCAAAAAACTTGTCTACGTTCAGTTCGTTAACCGCCTGTGCTCTAGCCGTAGAGGTAGCTTCTGGCTTCCTAAGACTAATATCAACATGTCGTTCTATAAGCACACCAACTAGTCTTTACCTGCCATTTCAGTCTCTTTGTTGAAACAATGTGACATTTTGTTACGCTCTGTCAAATGGAATGCTAATCGCCGCAGTAATTCCACTGTAATTCTTCATTGAACGCTTCCCTTAAGCTGCCCATAACGTTTTTACTGCTAACTACGTCTCTATTTTTTCCCTAGAACTCCTCGTTTCATCTTATTATGTGGAATATTGAATTGTCTTGCTGCTGCTGAAAAGGGCATTTCATCTTCCTTTACTGCTTCAGTTGTATTTTGTCTTGGCATCTTAACACACTTGTAAAAGAGCAGAACAGCGGATATTAGTTTTGCGTGGACAACGATTTGTAATGTTTTAATTTCAATTTTTGTACTGCTCATAACATACGTAATTGGCTAATTCAGACTGGGATAAACAGACTGATAATGAACTGTCGGGAATAGTAGCCATCCGTTGGAAAAGAGGCCACCACGTCCACTTTTCCCGACGTGTAGCGTGGCAAGCTTTTCCGATCGGACGCCGTGTCCCTATCAGTGGTTCACACGCTAAACAATACAACCAAAGGAAACGACAGTGACTTACATTTGTAAGCCAAAAGGCGTTGCGTAAACCGTGATATCAGAAAAAACCTATTGCTCTACAAAAAAGTGAAACAACTAAAGTAATATGAGTGACTTACCTTATTTCAAACGATCGAAAGACATAAACATTTTCACGGAAAGGTAACGGAGCAAGCTTCCTTTGTCATCGTCACTGACAACCACTGATGGTGTTGATTAAACCTAATACGGTCACCTCTCGACAGGAAACAGCGCTGTTGAAGGCAACAAATAAGCAGTGGTCACTTTCCTCCACCTGGCCATTTAACCCTTCTTTCCCATATAACGGCAAACTGTGCAAAACTCTAAACAGTTATTATGGGCGTCAAGATAAGTAGGAACAAAGACAACTTTTGTAAACTGTATTACATTTATCGTCAAACTTCCTCTGGGAAATTACCGGTATCAGCAGCAAAAATTCTTCTTTGTTCATAGGCTTCATTGTTTGTATGCTGGAGGTGCATTAAATTTTGTTTATTATTACAACTTAAATTAATGAGAATTGCTTCTTCAATATAATTAATAATTTTAATCAAATAAACGCCATGGACTCAGTCACTTTCACAGCCTTTTAACTTGTGAACAGATTTAGTCCGGTTTTATGAATGTGAGCAGTGGTTTAAAAGTGGGACCTAATGTTACCAGCCTCTTCATAATTTTTTGCAGCTCTCACTCTCTTTCAAATTCTAAAGGTGGTAGGGGTAAAATACAGGGAGCGAAAGGCTATTTACAATTTGTACAGAAACCAGATGGCAGTTAAAAGAGTCGAGGGGCATGAAAGGGAAGCAGTGGTTGGGAAGGGAGTGAGACAGGGTTGTTGCCTCTCCCCAATGTTATTCAATCTGTATATTGAGCAAGCAGTAAAGGAAACAAAAGAAAAATTTGGAGTAGGTATTAAAATCCCGGGAGAAGAAATAAAAACTTTGAGGTTCGCCGATGACATAGTAATTCTCTCAGAGACCGCAAAGGACTTGGAAGAGCAGTTGAACGGAATGGACAGTGTCTGGAAAGAAGGATGTAAGATGAACATCAACAAAAGCAAAATGAGGATAATGGAATGTAGTCGAATTAAGTCGAGTGATGCTGAGGGAATTAGATTAGGAAATGAGACACTTAAAGTAGTAAAGGAGTTTTGCTATTTGGGGAGCAAAATAACTGATGATGGTCGAAATAGAGAGGATATAAATGTAGACTGGCAATGGAAAGGAAAGCGTTTCTGAAGAACAGAAATTTGTTAACATCGAGTATTGATTTAAGTATCAGGAAGTCGTTTCTTGAAGTATTTGTATGGAGTGTAACCATGTATGGAAGTGAAACATGGACAATAAATATTTTGGACAAGAAGAGAATAGAAGCTTTCGAAATGTGGTGCCACAGAAGAATGTTGAAGATTAGGTGGGTAGATCACGTAACTATTGAGGAGGTATTGAATAGGATTAAGGAGAAGAGAAGTTTGTGGCACAACTTGACTAGAAGAAGGGATCAGTTGGTTGGACATGTCCTGAGGCATCAAGGGATCACAAATTTAGCATTAGAGGGCAGCGTGGAGTGTAAAAATCGTAGAGGGAGACCAAGAGATGAATACACTAAGCAGATTCAGAAGGGTGTAGGTTGCAGTAGGTACTGGGTGATGAAGGAGCTTGCACAGGATAGAGTAGCATGAAGAGCTGCATCAAACCAGCCTCAGGACTGAAGACAACAACAACAACAAAAACTATGCTGTCGTTCAGCGTCAAGTACTTCTTCCTCTTCTTCCCTTCAAGGTTGATCTCCCACTTCATGTGCATGCAATTTGTGAGCTCCACTTCCTTATTCAGGCTTCCACCAAATAGGTGACTCTAGGGTGTGGGTTTCCAATAATATTATTTATTCTGCTCTTACACTTCAACAGCAGTTGTCAACTTTAATACAGCAGTTCCATATTGCGATGGGGATATCCTCATTCAAGTACCAACAAAGTAGTGAAAAACATGGGTTTTTTGTTATCAGGAGTTGGCGCATTAATCGTAACCCATCTATTATTTATGCCGTCTGGTTTTACAAACGCCAGTGCGGTACACATGCTGACATGTCTTAAATCTTCATTGTGACGGTTCTCGCCAGTCAGACGTAGATCTGAATTTTTCTTCACGAAATCTTCTTCATATGGAAATAATATCCATTTGTTTCATATGAGATAAAAACTTCACCAACGGCCAATATCGCAGAAGCCTCAAAATCATAATTCACCGTTCTTGGTCACTACTGTGGAACGGTTTGTTTAATCAGATGAGGCAGGCGAACATACACTGATCAGCCAAAATATCACGAACGCTGCCCACCGTGACGCTAAATGCCGCTTGGGGACTTATTCTGTATCATTCACACAGATCGGTGCGGTAGGTTAGTTATGTTATTTTCGGTCCTTTATCCGAAGTTGCTATTCTGTCAGCTTCTGAGACATGTTACCGATCGGTTCTCCCGCCGATTTTCCGACAACTGTACCGAGAGGTGGTTAGGTTTACGTATGGCCACTCGTTCAGTTCAGTGTGATCTGTTTACAGCTAGAATTTGTTATTTTAGAATTATTTAGTGGTTTTAGTTTCAGATTTAGTGATTGTTTTACTGAAGAATCACCAGGATGCATGCGATTTGGAAGTGAATTCATGAGAGACTGTTTTCCTTTGTTAGAAATATAGTTTGTATTGTTGTTACTGAGAATGATTATAGCATCAAAAAACATTTTCGATTAATATTCTCACAAAAATCTGTTTTTTTATGTAATTAAATTTCAAGATATTGGATCCGTTTACGTATATTACGTGAGTGTTAGCTGAAATTAATGAGTTCTCATACTTTTTCCCGCAAACGGTTTACTTATTAACTATCGAAACGAGTTTACAACTTTCACTTAACAATAGAAAGGAGTTGTGTGAAGCCTGATAGTGGAAACCTTCCAAAATTTCATGCATTTAAGGCCTACGTCAGCATCATTCGGCAACAAAGTCAACGTGCGTCGTTAGTTATTAGAGTCGCCAGGGATAAAGCGTTCGATGTGTAAGAGTTGTCATGGTCAAGTGGTTAAGCAAGGAACGAAAAGGCCAAATGTTGTAGGTTCGCATCCTGCTGGCTATGATAAGTCCTTTTTCTTCATCATGTTTGTAACAAATTCTGAGACTTTGTTATTCGTTCAAGTTAAGTATTTTCCTGCAATATTAGTTGTCATTTACATGTAAGAGCGCGCTGAAAGTTTGGACGTCCACGACTCTTCACAGACAGTGGGGTTTGGAGGCTTGTCTACTCTGTAAGGTAAGACAGATTGCGATCTGTGGCATCTCTCCCAAAAGCGGCCAGTGCTGGTGGACGCACGTTTTGGGGCATACCGGTCGTCGTACATTGTTGTACATGGAGCTTCGCAGCAGACCGCCACCTGCGTGTTCACACGTTGATCCAACAACATCGTCAATTACGCCTGCAGATCGGGCCAGTAGGTGAGCGCACAGAGTGACCTTGTTTCCGAAGGAGAACCCCTACGTATTTCTGTATGCATTTCGGAAGCGATGCCGCACGGTTCTAGCTAACCCAGGCGCTCATACCAGTTCTGCAAGCGATAACACATCAAAAGCAAGCAGTGAACATACGTGCATACGCACTGCAGCGAGCACAGCGCCATAAACGCGAAGTGGCTAGCAGCCGACACACTCATGATATTCTTTGCAGTCAGGGTTCGACCGTCCATCAATGGAAAAGTGTCGGCTCTTCGGGTGAATCATATGTTTGCTACACTATGTCTATGGCCGTCTCCACAAGCGCCGTCATCCAGGTGAATGGCGGCTCGAAATGTGCAGCGCGCCACGGTCGCAGGCCGGTGGGAGCAGTATTATGCTAGGCGAGACAATGTCTTGCGCTTGCATGGGACCTGTGGTAGCAATGGAAGACACGCTGACAGCTGCGAACCACCTTCGTACGTGATGTATTCCCCGACGGCGAGGTCATCTTTCAGCAGTATAGTTGTCTGCGTCTGAGAGCCACAACCGCTGCTGCAGAGGTTTGAGGAACATTATAGTGAACTCTCGTTGACGTCTCGGCTACCAGATTCGCCTGATGTAAATTCTTTGGAACCCATCTGGGTCGCTATCGGGCGCCATCACCGCGTACGCTAATCAGCGGCCCTTTATTTACTCGAATTGCATGATCTGTGCGTAGACATCAAATGCCACAAACCTCCACAAATCTGCTAACAAACGGTCGGATGCCTGATGCGCAGAATCAGTGATGTATTTCGTCCAGAAGACGGACAAACAAGCTATTAAGCAGGTGGCCATAACGAAACTTCCTGGCAGATTACAACTGTGTGCCGGACTGAGACTCGAACTCGGGACCTTTGCCTTTCGCGGGCAAGGTTCGCAGTAGAGCTTCTATGAAGTTTGGAAAGTAGGAGAAGAGGTAATGGCGGAAGTAAAGCTGTGAGGACGGGGCGTGAGTCGTGATTGGCTAGCTCATATGGTAGAGCACTTGCCCGCGAAAGGCGAAGGTCCTTAGTTCGAGTCTCGGTCCGGCACTCAGTTTTAATCTGCCAGTAAGTTTCATACCAGCGCACGCTCCGCTGCTGAGTGAAAATCTCATTCAGGTGCTCATAATATTTATGGTCATCAGCGTAGATTTCTTTCTTCTTATTAGGAAGCACGGCAAATCTAACAGGAAGAAAATGTTTCATCACTTGGGTCTCCTAAGCCTGCGTCGATGGTGTGGATTAGTGCAAACTGCTTGCTGCAGTTCTTAAATGTACCATTCATAAAAAGATAACGTGAAGACATTTTTGAGCTTATTTTTCCTTTGCTTCCACAAAAAATTATCACCTTCTCTTGTCTATCCACTTCTAGAAAAAACTACTGCCATTTTTAGAAAACCAGTTTAAAACAGATTTGTTGAGCTCTTATTAACTCTCCCGTGCTAGACGCTGTTGAGAGCACAGTCCTCTTCATAATTTCTGAGCGAGCCATTACCATAACAAAATCGTGACCTTCATTATGAAGATGCCACATTTGTCACACACAGTATATCGTGGATAATTGGTTAGTTTCTTCTCGAGTCCTCTTTTTTTGCCTCCTCTGTTTTGTTTCTTGATTTCCAGAGCTGCAGTGTGTGGATGGCGTAAAATACCTCTCCATTCTTCGAACTTTTCGCCTAAGCACATCAATGCGACACCACCTTCCTTAGATTCCCTGAATTTACGATATGCGTCACGGCCCTGATGAGAAGAAGGCCTGCCCTTGGCCGTTGCAACAGCTTCTATGGTGACAGTCACATTAGAAATATGGAAAGGAAAGGAAGCACACAGACTTGTTTCCAATCACGCGACGTTCACAGAATGTTGCAGGGGTGAGGGAGGGGTGTACGGTTACGTAAGACCATGCGTCGCCGTACTGGTTGTAAGTAGCACTGTTTGAACTACACACAGCAGTCAGTTGCGAGGTCGCTACTTCGTGATTAACAGTGAAACGTACGTGTGTGGTCGTTAAGTGATCAGTAATGTTTAAAAAGAAATGGCAGAGGTCACTGCATTGATTGTTACTTCGTATGATGGAAAGTGGTATAATTTTTATTTGTTTTAAATAGCTGTGGAAGTTTGTGGTGATACGTAAAGAATAAAAAAGTGACCGGTATGAGTCAGGCAGACGTTACAGCTAGAAAAACATTCAGACCAAAGGTATTTGATTGGAATGTTTGTCAGAGACAAATTAGAAAACGGGCTGTAACACCTTTGTCTGATGAAAGAGAGACTTCATTCTGAAAGAATGAAACAAATTTGCAGCCAAAGGAAGGCGAACCATCAAAAGCGACATTGACTGATTGTACCTTGAGTGGTCCTATTGGGTCCATACCTGAGTAATACAAGGGATAGGAGATGGGAAAATATGGAAATACCAAAAATACGACACATTACTGTACCTAATACAGTGTATGAAACCGACAAACATTCAAAACAGCTTCCAGTAGCTCAGAATGGATAAATGAAGTCCTGTATGGTTTTCAAGGGAATCGTAGGCCATATTTCTACAAAATAGTGACAAGTTCGGCTAAAGACGACAGAAATAAATGGCGATCACGCACCCTTCTCTCCAAAGTAGACCGGAAAGCCTCACCTGAATAACATAGAGATCTGGGGACTCTTGCGGTCAGATGGGATATGAAAATTCGTCTTCGTGTTCACAAAACCAGCCCCAGACGATGAGAGCTGTGTGAACAGGGGTCATATCATCTTGGAAGACGGCGTCACTATACGGGAACCAATACCGAACCATCGGGTGGACCTGGTCAGCCAAAATGCTCGCATAATCTTTGACGGTAATGCGACCTCGAAGAGTACCCAACGGGCCCATGGAATACCACGAGGTGGCTGCCGAAGTCATCACAGAACCCCGGCCATGTTTCACTCTTCGGATGTAAACTCGGGTGTAAGCTGGAAACAGTGTAAAACAAGAATGATCCGGCGAAATGCCTTTCTTCCGTTCCTCCACCAGCTTTTCCTGCATTTGCATCACTGATGAGCGGTTTTGGAATTCCAGCTCGCCTGCAGTTCCCTGCCTATTGAGCCCCTCTTCGTGTCGTTCTGGTGCTGACAGGGTGCGCGAGTGCGTCAGTTCTTCAATGACACTTGCAGTTGTAGCATTCTTATTTTCGTCACAATCTTCTTCAATGACCATTCGTCACTATCGTTCAACACACTTCTCATCCGTTTTGTGACTTAAAGGATAATGTTTTCCCGTCTTCTCTGTATAGGGTATAAACTTTCGATAGGGCGCCACTTGAAACACCGAACCCTTCGGCACACACCATACGAGCATCAAAAATTTTTCCACGTTCGGGTTCAATTAGTTCCTACAAAATGCACTCACAACTACACAGAACCCTGTTCTAACACCGACTGCCATTCTAAGACATTGCATATGAGCTATTCTTGGTCAAATGCAACAGTGCAAGCTGCAAGCTTGCTTACCATCTGCATTTATTTTCAAGCATGCATTTCTCGCGGTATTTCTATTTTCTCGTATGTGGCCTGTTTTAATCGATGTCAGGGGTAACCAAACCCGATTGTGACTGGAACATATTCTCAAACCTGTTGACAAGGTTCCTTTCTGACCTGTAACATACTAACTATTAAACTTGCAGTCACGCAACACCAGAGGACACTTAGGTAAGCGTATTAATCACGCTGCAGCGACGACTCACGTCACTGTTGTGTATAGGTTAAACAATACTACTTGCAGCCTCTACCGCGCTGCGTATTGTTACTTGCCGTTTTATGTGTTTTCGTGAATCTCCGGTGTCCGCAAGTCTCTGTGTCCGCACCTTTCTGAACACCCACCAAAACACTCAAAAAATATGCTGGAACAGTCTACGAAATTTTCTCGGTGTCATCCCGACACAGAAGTCTAACTTCGGAGACTGTGTCATTAAAGAATCTATCGAGATTCGAGTAAGGGAACCACTGATCAGTCGTGATAGCATGTTTAGTAAGGGAACAAGGAGTCTGGTTAAGAAGACGTAGAAGATACCCCACACAAATCTGATTTTGGAGGCAAGTGAAGGGATAGGAGAGGTGCCGCCGGCATGCATACTTCTATCCTCCTGTGCGAACAGGACAGAACAGTGTGCCGACGGGAGGAGGGGAGTGGGGGGAGGGGGAAGATGCAAAGTGCGGATGGCAGGAGGGGGCGGGAGAGATAAACCCCGCCCCGGCCTCATGCGGTTAGTTCATTGGCCCGCATGATGATGGCAACGTGGTCGTTTGTGAAAGTATTGTGCCTGCTGTGCACGTAAATCCAGTGGTTCACGCATGAACAATTTCGTCATGAAGTACGCCAGGAGAAGATGAATAAATTCATCACAGGATTCCATACTGAAGCCAACGTGTCCTGTAATCCACAAATCCTCAATTGTCTAGCAATCGGCTCGTCTACGGACCAAAATTAAAAGGAACTTTTGTGCTTGTACCATCCCATACTTTCTTCCTTTGCAGTTTCAGCTGTTCATTATGGTATCCCCTATATAGAATTACAAAACTCAGTAGTTCCATACTCAAATGATCTGTTGTTGTTGTGGTCTTCAGTTCTGAGACTGGTTTGATGCAGTTCTCCATGCTACTCTATCCTGTGCAAGCTGCTTCATCTCCCAGTACGTACGGCAGCCTACATCCTTCTGAATCTGTTTAGTGTATTCATTCTTGGTTTCCCTCTACGATTTTTACCGTCCACGCTACCCTCCAATACTAAATTGGTGATCCCTTGATGTCTCAGAACATGTCCTACCAACCGATCCCTTCTTCTAGTCAAGTTGTGCCACAAACTCCTCTTCTCCCCAATTTTATCCAATACCTCCTCATTAATTATGTGATCTACCCATCTAATCTTCAGCATCCTTCTGTAGCAACACTTCGAAAGCTTCTATTCTTTTCTTGTTCGAACTATTTATCGACCATGTTTCACTTTCATACATGGCTAGACTCTATACAAATACTCTCAGCAACGACTTCAAATGATCTATGGAACATGAAATAGACAGAGGTGACAAAAGTCATGAGATACCTCATAATATCGAGTCGGACCACCTTCTGCTCGCCCTACTGCAGCAACTCGACGTGGCACGGATTCAGCAAGTCATTGGAAGTCCCCTGCAGAAATATTGAGCCATATTGCCTGTAGAGTTGTCCATAATTGCGAAAGTGCTGTCGATGCAGGATTTTGTACGCAAACCGATCCTTCGATTATGTCCCATAAATGTTCGATGGGGTTTATGTCTGGCTGTCTGGGTGGCCAAATCATTCGCTCGAATTGTCCATAATGATCTTCAAACCAATGGCGAACAAATATGGCCTGGAGACGTGGCGCTTTGTCATCCATAAAAATTCCACATGAAGTCCACGGATGGCTGCATATGACCTCCAAGGGCCCGAGCATAACCAGAGGATCTAGATCACTCAATGTAAACACTACCCGCATCATTGTGGAGCCATCACCTGCTTACATCATGTCTTGTTGACGGCCCTATGGGTGTATCGGGTGTGCGTCACACTCTAACTTTACCATCAGCGCTTACCAACTGAAATTGGACTCATTTGACAAGGCCAAGTTTTCTAGTGGTCCAGGGGTTCTACCAACAAGATCACGAGCCGAGGAGAGGCGCCGCAGGCGATGTCTTGCTGTCAGCAAAGGCACTCATGTCTGCCGTCTGCTGCCATAGCCCAGTAACGCCAAATTTTGCCGCGTTGTGCTTACTGTTCCACATCGATCTCTGCGGTGCTTGTCTGTCAGCACTGACAACTCTACCCAAACACCAGTACTGTCGGTCGTTAAGTGAAGGCCGTCTGCCACTGCGTTGTACGTGGTGAGAGGTAGTGCTTGAAATTTTGTATTCTCGGCACACCATTGACACTGGACTTCGGAATATTGATTTACCGAAAGGTTTCCGAAATGCAATGTCCCAAGGGTGTAGTTCCAATTACCATTCTGTTTTCGAAGTTTGTTAATTGCGTCGTGCTGCCATAATCACTTTTTCGCATGGGTCACCTGCGTACCAATGACAGCTCCGTCAATGCAATGCCCTGTTATGTCTTGTGTACGCAATACTATCGCCATCTGTACATGTATATATCGCTTTTATCACCTCAGTCTAAGTGACTCATCTAACATTGGAAAACGTAATGGTCACAACAGGCTTAATCTAGTAAAATACAGACGTTTCACTCACCTGGAACAATTTGCCAGTCACATTTACGCTTGGATAGAAAAGAATGTTAAAATTTTTGTTCATGCCACATCCATTACTAATAGGCGAGCTACCAGCAAAGGACGAAACCATACTGCCATGTAGCAGTTTATGAACTCGGACTATTGACGGCGCGTCTGAAAATGTTCCTGCGGAAATAAATTATAGAAAGGTGTCAGTAAAATATTAAGTGATAGATCCAAAGCATGCGTTCACTGAACGATCCGAGGGTGGTTAAAAAGGTTTTATGAACAAACATTGTTACAGATGCTTATTTTAATGCACTGTCCTACGTTACTGATAATACCTTCAAGATAGTTGCCCCGCTGGCTTAAATTTTTATGTTATTATTATACATGGAAGAACCCTGGAGATACTAAAAGGTATCAGATAGATTATGTAATGGTAAGACAGAGATTTAGGAAGCAGGTTTTAAGTTGTAAGACATTTCCAGGGGCAGATGTTGACTCTGACCACAATCTATTGGTTATGACCTGTAGATTAAAACTGAAGAAACTGCAAAAAGGTGGGAATTTAAGGAGATGGGACCTGGATAAACTGAAAGAACCAGAGGTTGTACAGAGTTTCAGGGAGAGCATAAGGGAACAATTGACAGGAATAGGGGAAAGAAATACAGTAGAAGAAGAATGGGTAGCTCTGAGGGATGAAGTAGTGAAGGCAGGAGAGGATAAAGTAGGTAAAAAAACGAGGGCTGCTAGAAATCCTTGGGTAACAGAAGAAATATTGAATTTAATTTATGAAAGGAGAAAATATAAAAACGCAGTAAATGAAGCAGGCAAAAATGAATACAAACGTCTCAAAAATGAGATCGACAGGAAGTGCAAAATGGCTAAGCAGGGATGGCTAGAGGACAAATGCAAGGATGTAGAAGCTTATCTCACTAGGGGTAAGATAGATACTGCCTACAGGAAAATTAAAGAGACCTTTGGAGAGAAGAGAACCACGTTTATGAATATCAAGAGCTCAGATGGCAACCCAGTTCTAAGCAAAGAAGGCAGAAAGGTGGAAGGAGTATATAAAAGGTTTATACAAGGGTGATGTACTTGAGGACAATCTTATGGAAATGGAAGAGGATGTAGAAGATGAAATGGGAGATATGATACTGCGTGAAGAGTTTGACAGAGCACTGAAAGACCTGAGTCGAAACAAGGCCCCCGGAGTAGACAACATTCCATTAGAACTACTGACGGCCTAGGGAGAGCCAGTCATGACAAAACTCTACCAGGTAGTGAGCAAGATGTATGAGACAGGCGAAATACCCTCATACTTCAAGAAGAATATAATAATTCCAATCCCAAAGAAAGAAGGTGCTGACAGATGTAAAAATTACCGAACTATCAGCTTAATATGTCACAGCTGCAAAATACTAACGCGAATTCTTTACAGACGAATGGAAAAAATGGTAGATGCGGACCTCGGGGAGGATCAGTATGGATTCCGTAGAAATGTTGGAACACGTGAGGCAATACTGACCTTACGACTTATCTTAGAAGAAAGATTAAGGAAAGGCAAACCTACGTTTCTAGCATTAGTAGACTTAGAGAAAGCTTTTGACAATGTTGACTGGAATAATCTCTTTCAAATTCTAAAGGTGGCAGGGATAAAATACAGGGAGCGAAAGGCTATTTACAATTTGTACAGAAACCAGATCGCAGTCATAAGAGTCGAGGGGCATGAAAGGGAAGCAGTGGTTGGGAAAGGAGTGAGACAGGGTTGTAGCCTCTCCCAGATGTTATTCAATTTGTATATTGAGCAAGCAATAAAGGAAACAAAAGAAAAATTCAGAGTAGGTATTAAAATTCATGGAGAAGAAGTAAAAACTTTGAGGTTCGCCGATGACATTGTAATTCTGTCAGAGACGGCAAAGGACTTGGAAGAGCAGTTGAACGGAATGGACAGTGTCTTGAAAGGAGGATATAAGATGAACATCAACAAAAGCAAAACGAGGATAATAGAATGTAGTCAAATTAAATCGGGTGATGTTGAGGGAATTAGATTAGGAAATGACACACTTAAAGTAGTAAAGGAGTTTTGCTATTTAGGAAGTAAAATAACTGATGATGGTCGAAGTAGGGAGAATATAAAATGTAGACTGGCAATGGCAAGGAAAGCGTTTCTGAAGAAGAGAAATTTGTTAACATTGAATATCGATTTATGTATCAGAAAGTCGTTTCTGAAAGTATTTGTTTGGAGTGTAGCCATGTATGGAAGTGAAACATGGACGATAACTAGTTTGGACAAGAAGAGAATAGAAGCTTTCGAAATGTGGTGCCACAGAAGAATACTGAAGATAAGGTGGATAGATCACGTAACTAATGAGGAGGTATTGAATAGGATTGGGGAGAAGATAAGTTTGTGGCACAACTTGACTAGAAGAAGGGATCGGTTGGTAGGACATGTTTTGAGGCATCAAAGGTTCACCAATTTAGCATTGGAGGGCAGCGTGGAGGGTAAAAATCGGAGAGGGAGACCAAGAGATGAATACACTAAGCAGATAGAGAAGGATGTAGGCTGCAGTAGGTACTGGGAGATGAAGAAGCTTGCACAGGATAGAGTAGCATGGAGAGCTGCATCAAACCAGTCTCAGGACTGAAGACAACAACAACAACATTATGATATTAAAAGTGTTATTTTGCCTTTGGCGAAGACGAAAGACCTATTTGCATCTGTTAAAGATGATTTGTCATTGAGAAAGTCCGTGAAATTCCTTGTCATTGTGGAAAGGCGTATATTGGACAAACTATTCGCACTGTCAATGACCGATGTGTGGAACATCAGCGTTACACATGTTTGCTCCAGCCTGAAAAGTCTGATGGCGTAGAACATTGTCTCAATGGAAGGCATAACATGTCGTTTGCAGAGGAGCAAATTATTGCTCCGGCTTCTCATTTCTGGGATTGTATGCTCAGGAATCCATCGAAATACGATTATCTGATGACATTATTAATAGAGGTAAAGATTTTCCTTTAAGCAAGATATGGAACCCTATTTTATCTGATATAAAACAGCAACGGTCTGGTTTTCGATCCGCTACATCTTAATTTGTGATTTACAACTTTCGCCAGCTTCTACCGCCGGCCGCACTGCAATTCTTCGATTCGCAGCGGGGGCAGCTCTTCCGCTTCTCGTGCAGGCGCAGTGGCTTGGACCCGGCGATAAAGGACCAGTTAGTTGTTAACACTCACTGATTTACGCTTCGGTTCATGGTTGCCGATGGTTCACTATTTTTTATAAATGCTATGAACAGGCAACGTCGATGTACCAACAAATGGTGCAACTTCTTCCGCCATGTGTTGATAGGTGCTTGCAACACTACAGCACCTTCGCCGTATACTGTTACGTCTTCACGTCGATCCGTATAAATGCGATGAATGTGTATAATGCACATACACAGCGCCTCGCTGCCATTACTTATGTCAGTGGTGGAGCGTCAGATGACTACCTAGTACAAGTTCTACGCCCAAGTGCTCTGCTATGGGATTGATTAATATTTTGTGCGGTGTCTGATCCGTTATCAGTTACTATTTGCTCTGTATGTCCTTGAACAGTTTATTTTAATCATCAAATACATCGTTTGTGTAGTACGGAACGGGAATTCCACTGATAAAAGCAGAGGAGAGAGCGGACAGGTGAAAGAGCACATTGAAGGCCTCTGTGGTAGGTAAGACTTGTCTTATGACGTGATAGAAGAACAAACAGGAGTTGGTGTAGAAGAGACAGGGGATCAGTACTTCAATCAGAATTTAAAAGAGCTACAAAAAACTTCAGATCGAATAAGGCAGAAGGCATAGACAACATTACGTCAGAATTTCTAAAATCATTGGGAGAAGTGCCAGCAAAAGGACCATTCACTTAGGTGTGTAGAATATTTGAGTCTGGCGGTAGATCATCCGACTTTCGGAAAAAGGAAACACATGTTCCACACAATACCGAAGATTGCAAGAGCTGACAAGTGCGACAAATATCGCACAATAAGCTTAACAGCTCATGTATCCAAGTTGCTGACAAGAATAAACACAGAAGAAAGGAAAAGAAAACTGAGGGTGTGTTCGATGATCAGGTTCGCGTTCGCTTAAGGTAAGGCAAAGGCGCCAGAGAGGCAGTTCTACGTTGCGGTTGATAATGGAATCATGACTGAAGAAAAAACGTGACACGTTCATAGCATTTGTCGACCTGGAAAAAGCGTTAGACAATTTCAAATGGTGCGAGGTGTTCGAAATTGTGAGAAACATAGCGGTAAGCATAGGGAAATACAGGTTATATGTAATGTGTGCAAGGGAAGACCAAGAACGAAGTGCTCGTATTAAAAAGGGTGTAAGACAGGGATGTAGTCTTTCGTCCCTTCTGTTCAATCTATACGTCCAAGAAGCAATGATGGAAATAAAAGAAAGGTTCAACACAGGGATTAAAATTCACGGTGAAAAGATATCAATGATGTTTCGCTGTTGAGATTGCTAAGAGTGAAAGTGAAGAATTACAGAAAACGTTGACTGAAATGAACAACATAATGAGTACAGAATATGGATTGAGAATAAATCGAAGAAAGTAGCAGAAATAAGGACATAGAGAAGCTTAATAGGATTGGTGATCACGAAATAGATGAAGTTAAGCAATTCTGCTACCTAGGCAGCAAAATAACGCATGACACACGATGCAAGGGGGACATAAAAAGAGGACTACCCCTGCCGAAAAGAGCATTCCTGGCCAAGAGAAGTCTGCTAGTATCAAATATAGGCCTTAATGTTAGGAAGAAATTTCTGAAAACGTGCCTTTGGAACATAGCATTGTATCGTAATGAAATATGAACTGTGGGGAAACTGGAACAGAAGAGAATCGAAGCATGTGAGATGTGGTGCTACAGAAGACTGTTGAAAATTAAGCGTATTGTTAAGGTAAGGAATGGAGGAGGTTCTCCGAAGAATCGTTGAGGAAAGGATTATATGGAAAACACTGACAAGAAGGGACAGAATGCTGGGATATCTCTTAAGACGTTTCGGAATAATTTCCATTTTGCTAGAGGGAGCTGTAGAGGGTAAAAATTGTAGAGGGTAAAAACTGTAGAGGGAGTGTAGAGGAAGACATAGAGTGGAACACATGCAGCTAATAACTGAGGACGTAAGTAGCAAACGCTCGCCGGCCGCGGTGGCCGTGCGGTTCTGGCGCTGCAGTCCGGAACCGCGGGGCTGCTATGGTCGCAGGTTCGAATCCTGCCTCGGGCATGGGTGTGTGTGATGTCCTTAGGTTAGTTAGGTTTAAGTAGTTCTAAGTTCTAGGGGACTTATGGCCTAAGATGTTGAGTCCCATAGTGCTCAGAGCCACTTATTTTATTTGCAAAACGCTCCTCTGAGATGAAGAGGTTGCCACACGAGAGGAGTTTGCGGCGTGCCGCATCAAAGCAGCCAGAAGACTAATGCTAAAAGAAAAAAAAAATGTACGGACCCATCTGCATGGCTTGTAAAGCAGACGCCACAAAATTAATTAATTGTAGTAAAAAAACAGCGACTGGGCAATTTTATAAAGTTAGTTACACACTGAAATAACAAATCATGGGATCTCGTTAGCGACTCACACTAGAATCCTCCAACAAACACAACTGACATTCTAATTTACCCTACCTTTAATCTGTTAATGTCAGTAGACATTGTTCCACTATTAAAAGTGTACGTTCGCACAAAAATACACTTTCTAAATATTATTGCAGTCGGTCGATTGCCTCACAGTACGAGCCCCTGAGTACCACCCCATTCTGTGAGAACCACTCATCAACAACACTTTCCATTTCCGCCATATTTACGGTGCGCGTTTTATGTGCTTCACACTGTATACCTGGACTGTTGTCTTTATCTTTCTCTTCTGTCTCAGATTTTAGTTTCTTTTGTATTGTGCCATTTGTCTTAATGACTATATTGACTTTTTTGTTTTTTGAAAATGTTCCCAATTTTGCGTGTGAGCTACTCGTGGTACGTCAAGGTATGCCTTTATTTGTTGAAGGTTGCGTTTTCACGTAATGAGTGCGCATTGTGTGCTAATATTTGGATTGTTTTTAATTTTGCTGTTCTATCTGTATTTTCTTTTGAATGGTGTGTAATCTGTGTACTGTGTTTGTGCTGTGTCCATTCTTTTGCGCTGTATTAATGATAATGTTTAGCTTTTCGTGATGGTTTTTTTTGCTTAGCGACAATCAGCACCAAAGTATTCACATTTCATCGGTAATATAGATTTGACCAACAGTTAAATTCTGGTGTCTAACCAAACTGCAAAATGTTTCTATGTATTCTTCTGCTGCATTTTGATCTGCCGATCGTAACTCCCCACCTACATCAAGCTTTCGAATTCCATGACGACTTTGGAATCGGTAAAGCCAATTATAAGAAAATACACTTCAGTTCCTGGAAACCCCAGATCACTGGAACTGTTCACGTTTCACCATAATAACAGGCCCACTTATAGGGTTTCCGTCAGACCTTCTGACACGGAACGACCTGTACAACATTTCGAACAATTGGTCTAATTTGGGTTTCCATAAAGTTATTCTCACTGTAAACAGTAGGTCTATGCTCTTATCACTGAACATAGCGTAAAAAATAGACAGTGGATATGAACATAACAATAAGCAAAAGAAATTGTAATGTTTAGAGACTGTACCTTGATAGAATAATTAGAGAAAGGGTCTTGTTGTGTTAATTATGAAATACAATTCAATAACACTTGCTGTAAGAATATCTTGCAGTAATGCGGAAATGGACATCCTTAAGAGAAAGGCAAGGAAAGATTAGGGTGTTATTGTTTTGCAGACAAAAAAATCATTAAAGATCGAAAACTAGCTGTGACTCTACAATAATGTAGCAGAAAATCACACACGGCCTATTCAAAGGAACTAATTTGCCATTCATCTGAGGGGAAACTACCGCAAACCGTATCCTTGTGGTCTGACAGGGATATGAGGCCCCGTCCTTAGGAATGCAAGTCCAGTGCCTTGACCTAGTCTCAATACTTCATGACAATAAAGTATGTGAAACTAATTTGTTTCCGTAGTTGGATTTATTCTAGGAGTAGTTTTTGCGTAAATTATTAAAAGACCACAAAATTCATAGTAATTTTCCGTATAACGGATCGGCTGCGTAATCTTGAAATGAATAGCGCAACCTAACCTCAAATGTCAATATAGTCAATATCAGACTTTCAACTGAAAAAGAGTGAGACTCCACTAATTTCATAATATTTGCAGTTGCTAAGTACCGCGGTGTGTGGAATAAATAAACATCTTTCTGTGGATTATTTGTTTAACGAAAAGTTAGTCGATGGCGTCGCAATTACTGATCGTTACAAATCAGCAGTAGTCGCAACATTTTGTGTCCTTGACGACTGTTGCCAACCTCAGCGATGTATCAGCTACGGCACTGTTGTAGCGCGGGAAAGCCTTGTGTAGTTTTTTTGTGTGTCAGGCTTATTGAGCGCGATAAAGTCTGATAGTCGGTTTAATAGCTTTCTATAACAGTGAATCAAGCATAGAGGCAACTTTATTAAACTGTGTAGTCCTTGTACGCCTATAAAACGAAAGAAACAACTGATTTCTGAATTTGTTAAATGTGAATTACTTATGTATCTTAAATGAAGATTGCAAATATTGTGAAGCTGTTTAGCAATGCCAATGTTATTTGTTAAATATTCCTAAAAGCAATAAATAATTTATCTTTCAATAAAATAATTAAGAAAAATATATAATATTTTATTTTGACGCAATTGACTTTCTCCTACTTTTAAGAGCCAATACACTTTAATGCACAAAGAAAAAAAAAAGAAAAAGGTGGCAACCCTACCTCCGAGGCACCTCGCTCGGTAACCTTATTATAATACGCATGCTTCAGTCACAGACAAATTACGATATGGTATCTTCAGGTAACTTGTCACTTGCATTAAGCATTTTGGCTGCTCAAAATAAAGTAATTTTTCGTATTTGTGGAGTTTTACAGACTTTTGAAAATGTTCAGTTTTGAAAAACTTAAGAATAGTGCCAAAGCACGTTTGGTGGGTGGTATGCCAGAGAGAACAAAAACAATTTGCTTGCTTCGAGATGCTGAGCTCTGAAGTAACAGCACAGAAAAGAGTAGGTTAGGGTATTGAGAATAGTAAATGACATTCTACAGACTATTAACAAACATTCAACGTTATTTATTTGCTTTTCAAGGAAATTACACACATTGCAAGACAGATAAAAGTTATAGTCATTACAAGTAAGTGCAGTGAAAAGGAATTAAGACTGGATGTAACATCCCGTCTACACCGGGGTCATTAGAGGCGGAGAACAAGCACGGATTGTATCAAGGATGGGAAAGGAAATCGGCCTTGCCTTTTCAAAGGAAAATCACGTAAAATATAAAATCTGGATCGCCGGATGCGGGTCTGAACCGCCGTCTTCCCGAATACGAGTCCAGCGTGCTAACCATTGCGTCACCTCGCTCGGTAAGTGCAATGAAAATCGAACCAAACTGCCTTGTCATACATGCTACCTGTACAATAGTAGTATTTCATTCAACCAAGGACTATGTTAGTATACTATTAAGAGACAATGTCATATATTTTAAATAGAATTTTGAGGATTCTCATTGATCTACTGACATCTCATCATCATTGGAGTCTTCAGCACTCTGTGTAACACCTCATATATTATTGTAAAAGTCGTGATGAATAGGGGGGAAAGAAACGCAGCATTGACTAAGCGTTTCTTCCTTACACTCGTGTCTTTCTTTTTCTGAGATACTTGAGGTTCAGAACAGTGGTGTGAAGCTCAGCTGGCTGACTCCTTGCAAATCTCACTTCATAATATTTCACATTGTCATTGCTTCTTCTTAAAGCGCATTTAATCTGGCTTATCTTCACTTACTGTGATGCATATAATACTCATCCAAGCTTCAGTTTGCTCTTCAAATTTTTTTTCTGTTTTCAAGTTATACTGTCGTACTAAGGAAATCATCGCATTTTGTATCCAGTCCATGAACAAGCGAGATGGCGCAGTGACTAACACACTGGACTGGCATTCGCCAGGACGACATTCAAACACGCGGCTGGCCGTCCTGATTTAGGTTTTGCGTCATTTTCCTAAATCACTTCAAGCAAATGCTGGGATGATCCCTTTGAAAGGGCACGGCCGACTTCATACCCTATCCTTCCCTAATCTAATGGAACGGATGACCTCGCTGTTCGCTTCGGTCGCAGGTTCGAATCCTGCCTCGGGCATGGTTGTGTGTGATGTCCTCAGGTTAGTTAGGTTTAAGTAGTTCTAAGTTCTAGGGGACTGATGACCACAGCAGTTAAGTCCCATGGTGCTCAGAGCCATTTGAACCATTTGAACCTCGCTGTTTGGTCCCCTCCCCAAAATGAAACAACCAACCACTATATGAAACTTTTGGTCTATAGCTCTGCATGTTTTGATTGCTTTCTCTCAGTGTGATTGAAATCATTGTAATTCGGGAAATAAGTGTTCCCTGGGGTTAAAAATCTTTGAGTGATTTTTTTCACGTCCGATCAGGATATTTAACTATTCGGTTAGGAATAGTTAAAAGCAAGGCTGTGTTGGAGGGGAGCGTTGATGGATAACATCCCCACGCTTTTTTCCCCCCGAAGTGTACATTGTTCCCTCGTAAGAGTTCCATGAAAAAGCAATTTGTTGCTAGCGCACTCGAGCAGATGTAATATCGATGGATTGCTTACGCGCTGCCTGCGATATTTAAGCTACAATAGAATCGCAGACCAGAGAGCAGTGTCGGCAGCAGTCGATATAGTAGCTCGCAGTCGGCCGGTTAGGCCGGCCGTGGAGAGCGATGGCGGTGCCTGGTCGATGTAGTATGAGGTAAAAGCAAAAATTGCTATTTATAGCAGCGCGCATATGTAATTTGTAACAACTGATTTTGTACTATTGTTATATCAAGTCCCATGTAAATGTTTTTTTAAAAAAAACTTTTAGTGATAATCTTTCTTATAAAGATAACTTTTGACAGTCATTCATCTGAATTCAAAGTTTCTACTACTTTATCCTATCTATAGTCATGCCAATCATCGTAAATAAAATCAGTTGTTTTTCATACATAACAAAATCTAGAGGCCAGCACTGCACTGGGCTGTGCCAGAAAAATTTCTTATAGGATCAGATATATACGTGTTATCAGGCGACTTCATTGAGGTAAGAATTTTCAGTTTATTCAGAGTGACTGTTCAGGGCCATGATGCAGCATTGTTGACGTCCAGATTTACCAATTTTGGTTCACAGTCACTTAATTATTGAAAGGTTATATATGAGTCACAATTTTATTGGGAGGTTAGTCACCATTTTATTCCGAGGGTACGGGATTATACATTTTTTGGGAGGTTTCACCCTTACTTCCGGCTGATCAATCCTTAACGCAACCGCCTGGCATCTATTTTATTGCTCTGTCGGTAGCCAGCTGGTTGTCTGCCTTTCTTAGAGTATTTATAGGACGAAGGACTGATGGGGTTCTAGGGCATTCAGTTTACATTAAACCCACTCATACTGATTTATATTTGAAGACATCAAGTTGTCACCGGTCGCAAACTATGAGCGTGCTTAAACACACATACACAGAGCTCCCGCTGTCTCAGATCTAGATAGTTTGCACATGGGCTCGTCCACCAAAAGATAGTGTTCAGAAAAAAATAAGATTTCCCACCCAGCAGATTAATATGGTACTGTCAGTTAACACCAAAAATCAGGATGTGGATAAAGAGAACACACCAATAAAATCTTTAGTTTTTCTCCGTTTTGTGGACAACATTTCGTTTAAAATAGAAAGAAACCTGTGCAAATTCCTGGTGAAAGTATTTTTCGGTCTACCATTTTAGACTCCAGATCGGTGAAGGACGATTTGTTATTGCTGGAGGCCTGAATTTACAGAATACTTTGTCAGTGTTGTTTGGCTCACGTACGAAAGAACATTGCACTGGACGTCAACGCTGCACTCGCCCTTTACAACTAAGGAAGTCCATTATCGCCGGTGTTTCCACTGGACATTCAATGTAGAGTGACAGAACTACACTCCTGGAAATTGAAATAAGAACACCGTGAATTCATTGTCCTAGGAAGGGGAAACTTTATTGACACATTCCTGGGGTCAGATACATCACATGACCACACTGACAGAACCACACGCACATAGACACAGGCAACAGAGCATGCACAATGTCGGCACTAGTACAGTGTATATCCACCTTTCGCAGCAATGCAGGCTGCTATTCTCCCATGGAGACGATCGTAGAGATGCTGGATGTAGTCCTGTGGAACGGCTTGCCATTCCATTTCCACCTGGCGCCTCAGATGGACCAGCGTTCGTGCTGGACGTGCAGACCGCGTGAGACGACGCTTCATCCAGTCCCAAACATGCTCAATGGGGGACAGATCCGGAGATCTTGCTGGCCAGGGTAGTTGACTTACACCTTCTAGAGCACGTTGGGTGGCACAGGATACATGCGGACGTGCATTGTCCTGTTGGAACAGCAAGTTCCCTTGCCGGTCTAGGAATGGTAGAACGATGGGTTCGATGACGGTTTGGATGTACCATGCACTACTCAGTGTCCCCTCGACGATCACAAGAGGTGTACGGCCAGTGTAGGAGATCGCTCCCCACACCATGATGCCGGGTGTTGGCCCTGTGTGCCTCGGTCGTATGCAGTCCTGATTGTGGCGCTCACCTGCACGGCGCCAAACACGCATACGACCATCATTGGCACCAAGGCAGAAGCGACTCTCATCGCTGAAGACGACACGTCTCCATTCGTCCCTCCATTCACGCCTGTCGCGACACCACTGGAGGCGGGCTGCACGATGTTGGGGCGTGAGCGGAAGACGGACTAACGGTGTGCGGGACCGTAGCCCAGCTTCATGGAGACGGTTGCGAATGGTCCTCGCCGATACCCCAGGAGCAACAGTGTCCCTAATTTGCTGGGAAGTAGTGGTACGGTCCCCTACGGCACTGCGTAGGATCCTACAGTCTTGGCGTGCATCCGTGCGTCGCTGCGGTCCGGTCCCAGGTCGACGGGCACGTGCACCTTCCGCCGACCACTGGCGACAACATCGATGTACTGTGGAGACCTCACGCTCCACGTGTTGAGCAATTCGGCGGTACGTCCACCCGGCCTCCCGCATGCCCGCTATACGCCCTCGCTCAAAGTCTGTCAACTGCACATACGTTCACGTCCACGCTGTCGCGGCATGCTACCAGTGTTAAAGACTGCGATGGAGCTCCGTATGCCACGGCAAACTGGCTGACACTGACGGCGGCGGTGCACAAATGCTGCGCCAGGAGTTGGGTCTCCATAATTAAAGAATCCTTGGAAATAGGCCTGACGGAAAATCTGATGAACCGTGATGGCGGCTAGCAGTTGGACAGTGCGTAGAACCCAGTCACCTCCACGGTTTGTTCTTATCGGAGGCGACAGAGTGCGCCAACGGCCGCGGCGACCAGTAAAACTTCGGACGGCTGAATTTCGCCTTTCCACCACGAAGTGCAGTCCGTCTGTCGACTTGGATTTTGACGCATGCGCGGATTACTCGCTGCGCGTTAAATGTGACGGAACGGAGTAAGTCGTCGTTACTCTTCGACGGATCACCTGAAGATGACTGGCAGTTGCCCAGTCGAAATGTCGTCCGATGAGTTAAATGACGACCGGCTGCAAGCCCGAAATTTTTTGAACCTGTAGCACGTGTTTGTTGGGCGACGCAAGACAGCTTACTGAACGAAAATTTTTCAATTCTAATGACTAGACGTAAGTATTCTATTCGACAAAGCGTAATCATACATGAATCACGCATGCCTACAGGTTCTGCATGTGCAGTAAGGAGAATATTTCAAGAGGAATTTGCTGATTTTCAAGTTCCTGATCGGAGTACAATTCTTCGATTTATAAATAAATTTCGCGAAACGGATAGTGTTCTTGACAAGAACATGAGACAACACGCGCACTACTCACATAAGAAACTCTGGCTGACATTGGGCACGCCATGGAAAGGTCTCTTAGGAAATAAATTCGATGACTGTCTCATCAAACAGGAATTTCCTGTTGCTCTGTTCGAATAGCTGTAAAGTTATTGAAGTTAGAGCCCTATAAAATAACGGCAGTACAAGAACTTAACCGAGGTGACCCTGTAAAAAGACTGCGGCTTCGTGAATGGATTCTGAATAGGGTGCCTGACGGAGAAACTGACCCTCACCTAATTTTCTTTCCGGAAGAATTATGGTTCCAACTACGTGGTTACGTTGATACACAAATTAACCCTCATTGGAGTTCTGAAAAGCGTAACATAATACACGAGGTACCACTGCGTGATTATAAAAGTGGAGTGTGGGGTGCTGTGAGCGATGAAAGAGTAATAGGCTCTCTTTTTCAGGAGATAATTAACAGTTGATGACATTTTGCGGACTTTTTTCGCCAATTAGCCGAGAGGGAAAGTGATTTAGCGACGTTTCAGCAGGACTCTGCCGCGGCAAACACAGCCAACTTCTCATTACAGAAAATTCGTGACGTGTTTCGAGATAGTTACCACTGACAACATACAGCCTCCTCGCTCCCCCGATTTAACCCCTTGCAATTTTTATCTGTGGGGAGCATTAAAAGAGGAAGTATAAAAATCAAAAAAACACTTTAGATGAACTTAAAACTAACATTCGTCAAGAAATTGCTGTCACTTCTCAGAGGGAACTGCCGACTGTTATGAGCAATTTCCGACGCAGGTGTCAGAATTTCTTGAGCAACGAAGAGAGGCATTTCCAGCAATTCTTGCTTAATATACGTGAGTAATTTCCTTTTCCTTTTTAGGAGTTTGTTATGCATGTTAGAAGTGACTTACGCTACAAACCGTTCTATAGTAATACAGACGTCCTGTCAACCGCACCACAGGGACAGCAGCAGGCCTCGACCCCAGATCACGTAAGAAACAGATTGCCCGATCGCTTCGTCTAGCAGGCAACCCTTGTCAGGGAACGGCCACCAGGCGGCAACAGCGTCACACCCTTACTTCTGGAATCAACCACTAGATGGCACTCCTTTCTGTGAAATATGTGGCAACATCGTCAAACGTGTGGAGCTTTCCACTATTTGGCTCCTGTGAAGTACGGCTGTTTCTGACATACCGGTGGTAGTGGATCGAGTCGTCATACCGAGGACCTACGAGTATATCAACAGTGGAAGGAGTAGACGAACAAATCCTCAACTAAAAATATTCAGATTTCCCGTCAAAGATAAAGAATGGTTACGCGAGTGGATTTTAAATTCAGGTAAATCAATAAATTAGTTACGAGTAAGAATTAATAAAGAGCCATGAGCATTCGATACTATTTCAATTTTGTCGATGTTATATTCGATATAACGGGGCAGCCCTTCCTGTACAAGAATCATAGCATATAATTTTCAAATGAAATCTTTTCTGCGATTTGGACTTTTTAAAACTGTTTATTCACTTCACTATCGTAATTTTGGGTGTAGAGGCATTTTTGTGTGCAATGTGAAAACTGAAACCAATATAACATATGGATAACAAAATGCAAAGCATAGTGTGGTAACATTTGGTAAACAATTTAAGAAGCATTACGTAACGTACTTGAAAATGGCTCTAGAGCTGAAATCGCAACAGTGAAATAAATGAATAATAGCCGTCATCTAACTGCTAGATCATCGGTCCCCCTAAATCCTGGCATATACTAGAGCGAACGAAGTGAACGAGTGTAAAACATCGTTTACACTGCTGCAAACGAGTATTCATAGATAACTCGCCGATGTTCACTGCTTATGAACAACCGTTTATACTGGAATGAAGGGAGGAGAATAGAAGAGAACGAGCATAACATGCAAACTATAGACGCTGCCTATTTTAATTTTTTTTAAATCTCTGCGCTAATAATCCTCACACAGCTTTCACTTGACAACAACACTACTTATAGTAACAGGTCTGCGTGAGTGTGTATATCCCCAGTAATAACTGTGTTGCGAATATTTGCGGGTTATCTTTAAACTGTACAAAGTAAATTTTTAACATAATTGTGGTTTGCCGTCTGTGGCTCTTCAAAGTTGACACCGCCAAAATATGCTCGAAAGACAGACTTTCACTTGTATATTAGCACGTTTGCAGCCCACCTTTCAACAACAATCCAAAATTCATCGTTTTGTGCCACTCTTATATCATTTACGATAAGTTACATGCAAAGTAAAAGAATTTAAATTTGAAATGACCATCACTGAAATATGTCCAGCCTTAATTCGCATCATAACCGAGTGCGGATTTTGAAAACTTTATAGTGTTACACTGTATGTGGAGATCTTTTTTAGCACCATAATCCGTATCAGAAGAGCTGTATAGCAAAGAGGAAATAGACGGCATGGAAGGCGAGTGTAGAACCCTTGCGACTGCAATACAGTCTGTATTTAAACAGTAACGCGCGAGAAATGTTTGTGTGTTACTTTTCATTTATTTCATTTCGCATATGATTGTGAGAAATAAACTTGGTTTGTAGAATTGCTGGAGCTAATCTACATTCATAGATTGAAAACTCGGGAAAAACCACAGCCGCTCATGAGCTACAGTCAGCAGTGTAACGAATCCATTTCGCGCCCAGCGTTCTAGCTGAACGCAAATCAGCATCATTCACGTCACCGAAGACACAGCGTTGCCAATTCCGCGACATGGACAGATCAGTTAGCATTATAGCGTCGCCGGTGACATCTGTTGACCGACGGGAAAACTATTTTTACGGTTGCCTGTTCCGCCGTAAGGACGACGGTCAATCTGTTTCTTACGTGATCTGGGCCTTGACGGCCGGTTGCGAGCAACTAAAGCGGTTGCGTCAACGATTGAGGACTCTGTATTTTATTGTTGTTGTTGTGGTCTTCAGTCCAGAGGCTGGTTTGATGCACCTCTCCATGCTACTCTATCCTGTGCAAGCATTTTCATCTCCAAGTAACTACTGCAACCTGCGTCCTGAATCTGGTTAGTGTATTCATCTCTTGGTCTCCCTCTACGGTTTTTACCCTTCATGCTGCCCTCCTGCACTAAACTGATGATCCATTAATGCCTCAGAACACGCCCTACCTACCGATCCCTTCTTCTAGTCCCTCTTCTCCCCAATTCTATTCATACCGTATCATTAGTCACATGATGTACCCATATAATGTTCAGCATTCTTCTGTAGCACCACATTTTGAAAGCTTCTATTCTTTTCTTGTCCAAACTATTTATCGTACATGTATCACTTCTATACATGGCTACACTCCATACAAATACTTTCAGAAGACTTCCTGACACATAAATCTACACTCGATGTTAACAAATTTCTCTTCTTCAGAAACGCTTTCCCTGCCATTGCCAGTCTACATTTTATATCCTTTCTACTTGGACCATTATCAATTATTTTGCATCCCAAATAGCAAAACTCATTTGCTACTTTAATTGTCTTATTTCCTAATCTAATTCCCTCAGCATTGCGTGATTTAATTTGACTACATTCCATTATCCTCATTTTGCTTTTGTTGATGTTCATCCTATATCCTCCTTTCAAGACACTGTTCATTCCGTTCAACTGCTCTTCCAAGTCCTTTGCTGTCTCTGACAGAATTACAATGTCATCGGCAAACTTCAAAGTTTTTATTTCTTTACCATGGATTTTAATATCTACTCCAAGTTTCTCTTTTGTTTCCTTTATTGTTTCTTTGCTTTACTGTTTCTTTGCTTAGAATTGGTTTTCCATGTGGGCTATTTTCCCCAAACGTCTCTTTAACTTTCCTGTCGGCAGAATCTATCTTACCCCCAACGATATATGCCTCTACATCCTTACATTTCTCCTCTAGCCTTCCCTGCTTAGCCATTTTGCACTTCATGTCGATCTTATTTTTGAGACGTTTGTATTCAGTTTTGCCTCCTTCATTTACTGCATTTTCATATTTTCTCCTTTCACAAGTGAAATTCAGTATCTATTCTGTTACCTAAGTGTTTCTACTAGCCCTCGTCTTTCTCCTTACTTGATGCTCTGCTGCCTTCACTATTTCATCCCTCAAAGCTATTCTCCTTCTACTGTATTTCTTTCCCCCATTCTTGTCAATCATTCCGTAATGCTCTTTCTGAAACTCTCTACAACCTCTGGTTCTTCAATTTATCCAGGTACCATCTCATTATATGCCCATCTTTTTGCAGTTTCTTCAGTTTTAATCTACAGAGTCCACATCTGCCCCTGGAAATGTCTTACAATTTAAAATCTGAATCCTAAATCTGTCTTACCATTGTATAATCTATCTGAAATTCATAATGTCTCCAGGCCTCTTCCATATATACAGCCTTCTTTCATGATTCTTAAACCAGTGTTAGCTATGATTAAGTTATTCTATGTGCAAAATTCTACCAGACAGCTACCTCTTTCATTCCTTACCCCCATTCCATGTTCACCTGCTACTTTTCCTTCTCTTCCTTTTCTTACTATGGAATTCCAATGCTGAGTTATAACTCAAACATGTTAGATGTGCAGTTGTAAATGTCCCAGGCAAACAACTAGGGTTGCCAAGTCTCCAAAACGAAATAAGCTAAATGTATGTACAAAAAAGGCCAGTAAAAACTGAAATAAAACAAGATGTGTTGTTGTGCACTTTTAGTTTTTCTGTAATTGTACAGTGTGATGTATTCATGGGACAGGGGGCGGGGATGTGTACTATCACGCAGCAGAGTAGATATTGTTTGATAACTTCAGCTGCATGAAGGACAACTTGATCAAATATTATGCACAGTATAAGCCAAAAAGCAATCAACATTCATATACTGATGGAATTCTTTTTAACTTCGAAAACAAGTACTCGAAAAATAATTTACTCAGGTTTTGCTCACATTAGGTATGTACGAGGGCAAACTGAAAAGTAATGCCTCAGAATTTTTTATGTGAAAGCTCTTAATTTTTTTAAAATAAACGAACATTATTAATGTTCCATATCCTTATTCTTCATATCTACATATTTATCTCTCAACATGGTCAACCTGGCGACGAACAGATTTCCCTCAATGAGAGACCAGTTTGTTGATACTGCCACAGTAGATTTTTTTTGTTACTGAGCCACAACCTCATCTCTGCTTGCACAGCTTCATCGCTATCAAAATAAAGTTCTGGAAGGTGTTGCTTATGTTTTGGGAAAAGAGGAAAGTCGGATGAGCGCAAGTTGGGACTATGTAGAGGATGATCGATGACAGTTGATCGAAGATTTGGATTATTCCAGATGTCGCAGCGCTTGTGTGTGACCTTCCATCGTCATGCTGAAGGAGAACGTACTCCTTGTATGGACGAACTTTTTGAATTAGAAATTCGATTACAGCACGCTGTTTCTCACGCACCGGGATAGTTACATTACACATCACCATGTTATAAGCTAAGATTCGAAGTCCACTAGCAGCAGACGTGTGCAAATATGTAGACATGAAAATAAAGATGCAGAATGTTTAACAACGTTTGTTTTATTAAAAAAGGTTTGAGCTTTCACATGAAAAATTCGGAAGCGTTACTTTTCAGCACGAGCTCGTAATCCAGCTTAAGACAACTTCAGGAAACAAGTATTTCACAGGATTTTGCATTATACCTTAAATGTGTGTACAACGTTTCATATTTAACAGCCGGAGAGAAAATGTACAGATATTCAGAAATGTAAAGCATCCGGAAAGCACAGAAGAATAAGAAGTTAGAGACGTGCCTTGTGTATATCACTAGAGAAATGATTTGTGGATGCTCCTGTACTACGAATGCAGACATAAAAGTCCAAGATTTTATTTCTATGATTCGCACATAAAATATCAGCCCGTGTTTAAAGCCTCGATATTCTGAATTAAACATGTATTTAAATAAACATCATCATGTCAGTTTATTTCGCATAACTTTCTTTTCTTCACAATAAAAATGTAAATAATATTTCTGCTAGGTACTTACAGGATAAATTTCACAATATCTGCAATGTAATATAACATTTGTTACACTTAGTCAACTACTGCGCTGAAAAGAAGTTGTCTGCTCCTTAGTTCAGTCGCTGGCACATTGTTTATTTCAACTGTGAAGCGGATAACTTCTGATTCATCCTGCATAAATCAAAGTACGCTTTGATTAGAACATCTTCCTTCATTATTTTGAATTTGCGATCCTCTGCTCATGTCAGCTATGCACCAACAGCGTCTCTAGTAAGGCTCTCAACTGTTTATATTTTTATATTTCGTAGTTATGTTTTTACTGTTGACGTTATTTGTTTTGCGGGTCGCTCAACTGCTTAGTTATCAGGACCAGTACAAATTCCCAATCTTTTCATTGCCCAGTCTCGACACTCTCCTGAATTATGCTGAAATGATGACAACACAGCGACCCAGTCCCCCGGCGGAGAAAATTCCCGAATTTGGGACCTCGTGATCAGGAACGCTAGCCACTAGACCGCGAGAAGCCGAGTTCTTTTGCCGTTGTGTGTTATGCTGACGACCCCGGAACACACGCCAACATAGCTTTAGTTGGCTTCGTTGATACTTTTTATTCAGTCTAATTATACATCTTATGGAATATTGAATCATGTTTTGAGATAGTAGTTCAGAGCAAATAATTTTTCTTTGATAAACATGGATTTTAATACTTTCCGATAGTCAAGGAAAAGAGTTAGAGAAGAAGCCAAATGATTGTGAAAAAACCCATACTTCTAGACACCAGCTAAATCACTCATTTTCTAGCTAAATGGTATTAACAAGGTGCCATCGTTAGCTCTAAAAAGCAGACTTGGCAACACTGCAACCAACGCAATAAAAGGAATACTGACCATAACGCACATGGAGCCGAGCTAGATACGTTGTGTAACATAGTCAACGGAAATGTCTGGAAACACTCAGCTCCCTTCCTCCTCTTGCTGATGTTGCGAACTTTAATGATGCAACCGAACTTAACTCCTATCTGAAACCTAAGCTGTAACTTATAATACTAGTAAAATAAAAACATATCCCGTTTTCCTTATTCTGATCTTAAACTCATCAACGATGCAACGACAGTATCGAATGCCTTCTCTTGATGTGATGCTGTTTTATTATTATCACAATTTTGCAGCAAACAGCAGACCTATTTATCATTTCCAGTGAATGTCGTACCTTTCGTTTGCGTTTTTACAGTAAGATTGTTAACAGCTTTAATCATTAACCACGGCACGGCAGGCACTGATATTGCGGCCCAGTCTTTTCAGTGAAGTTACAAGTGTTACAGCGAACAGTTCTGTTGAATTCTACAGTTCTATGTATAGGTTCTGCTTTGCTGTTTTAATGCCTGGCAGATTGCATTTTTAAGTGATAAGTTATAAATTGTGCTAGTAATTGAAAGATGTTATTGAGAGTGAGTAAAGAACAGGGAATGTACATTTCTAAAGACTGGAGTAGCGTTTCAGTGAATCCAGTTTGTGAAAGTAAACAAGCTCAGTTAACATCATGGACAAGAAAGCCAATAAACATAGGGATCACGATTCTCACTTAACTGCACTCAGACAAGGAGAAAAAGGAAACCTTGTAGATGAAGAGCAGAAAGAGATATTTGAAAGTGCGAGGAAAGTGTTTCGCAGAGCGTACTTCATAGCAAAAAATGACAAAACCATATTTAGACTTTCACAAGATTGTGGATTTCCAAATTCAAAATGGTCTTCACAGTCGCAAAACATTGCGTAGTAAACTCAGTTGTCAGCACCAAGCACTGCATTGCAGACAATATGAGGAAGCAGCTCTTTTCATGTGTAATATCGAAGAATTCCAAAAACCTATGTATTCATTGTTGAGTGTACGTCCGTGGCTTCACAATCACTTTTAATGCTGTATTTAAGGTCCAAAATTAGTGGTACTAATGTCTTGAATATCACTGAGTTTCAAAAAATTCACTCACCAAAAAAGTTTTGCAACGCCTCGGTTCGTAGAGTTCCGGAACCTGTGCAGAAAATTGGAATAGAGATCAACATAAACATCATTTCCGCCCTTTTTGTTGCCCGTGAAAACCACACATTGCATGTCGTACCACCATACAGCTAGACCTTCAAAGGTGGTGGCTCAGATTGCTGTACACACCGGTACCTCTAATACACAGCAGCACGTTCTCTTGCATTGATGCATGCCTGTATTCGTCGTGGCATACTATCCATAAGTTCATCTAAGTACTGTTGGTCCAGATTGCCCACTCCTCAATGGCGATTCGGAGTGGATCCCTCAGAATGGTTGGTGGGTCACGTCGTCCATAAACAGTTTTCAATCAATACCAGGCATGTTCGATAGTGTTCATGTCTGGAGAACATGCTGGCGACTCTAGTCAAGCGATGTCGTTATCCTGAAGGAAGTTATTCACAAGATGTGCACGATGGGGGCGCGAATTGTCGTCCATGAATGCGAACGCCTCGCCAATATGCTGCCGATGTGGTTGCACTATCGGTTGGAGGATGGCACTCACGTATCGTACAGCTGTTACGGTGCCTTCCATGACCACCAGCGGCCTACGTCGGCCCCACATAATGCGACCCCGTAACAGCAGGGAACATCCGCCTTGCTGCAGTCGCTGGACAGTGTGTCTAAGGCGTTCAGCCTGACCAGGTTGCATCCAAACACGTCTCCGACGATTGTCTGGTTGAAGGCATATGCGACACTCATCGGTAAAGAGAACGTGATGCCAGTCCTGAGTGGTCCATTCGGCATGTTGTTGGGCCCATCTGTACCGCGCTGCATGGTGTCGTGGTTGCAGAGATGGACATCGCCATGGACGTCGAGAGTGAAGTTCCGCATCATGCAGCCTATTGCGCACAGTTTGAGTCGTAACACGACGTCCTGTGGGTGCACGAAAAGCGTTATTCAACGTGGTGGCGTTGCACTCAGGGTTCCTCCGAGCCATAATCCGTAGGTAGCGATCGTCCACTGCAGTAGTAGCCCTTGGGCGACCTGAGCGAGGCATGTCATCGACAGTCTCTGTCTCTCTGTATCTTCTCCATGTCCGAACAACATGGCTTTGGTTCACTCCGAGACGCCTGGACACGCAACGACTTACAAACAAATATAACAAACTATTCAAATCACATTGTTTGTAAAACCGAATTGAATAAGGAACTGCAGGTTAGGTTGAAGAGGTTTCCGGTGTTAATCGAACTATCACTTTTTTAAACAAACTGTATGCATTGTGCCACCAGTCTCCATAGAATCAACAATAACTGTCAGCTGTTGCATAAGAGTTACGTGCAGAATGTAAGAATAAATCTAAAGTATTCTCAGTGCGTTGGGTGGCCTGAAGCTTCCGAGCAATGCAAGCAGTACAGATATGTTACCAGGCTTGGATGAATGACATGACAGAAAAACAAATATAAGAGATGAGTAGAAGATATTAGAGGAAGCATTACCAAGCCTCAAATACACTCCTGGAAATGGAAAAAAGAACACATTGACACCGGTGTGTCAGACCCACCATACTTGCTCCGGACACTGCGAGAGGGCTGTACAAGCAATGATCACACGCACGGCACAGCGGACACACCAGGAACCGCGGTGTTGGTCGTCGAATGGCGCTAGCTGCGCAGCATTTGTGCACCGCCGCCGTCAGTGTCAGCCAGTTTGCCGTGGCATACGGAGCTCCATCGCAGTCTTTAACACTGGTAGCATGCCGCGACAGCGTGGACGTGAACCTTATGTGCAGTTGACGGACTTTGAGCGAGGGCGTATAGTGGGCATGCGGGAGGCCGGGTGGACGTACCGCCGAATTGCTCAACACGTGGGGCGTGAGGTCTCCACAGTACATCGATGTTGTCGCCAGTGGTCGGCGGAAGGTGCACGTGCCCGTCGACCTGGGACCGGACCGCAGCGACGCACGGATGCACGCCAAGACCGTAGGATCCTACGCAGTGCCGTAGGGGACCGCACCGCCACTTCCCAGCAAATTAGGGACACTGTTGCTCCTGGGGTATCGGCGAGGACCATTCGCAACCGTCTCCATGAAGCTGGGCTACGGTCCCGCACACCGTTAGGCCGTCTTCCGCTCACGCCCCAACATCGTGCAGCCCGCCTCCAGTGGCGTCGCGACAGGCGTGAATGGAGGGACGAGTGGAGACGTGTCGTCTTCAGCGATGAGAGTCGCTTCTGCCTTGGTGCCAATGATGGTCGTATGCGTGTTTGGCGCCGTGCAAGTGAGCGCCACAATCAGGACTGCATACGACCGAGGTACACAGGGCCAACACCCGGCATCATGGTGTGGGGAGCGATCTCCTACACTGGCCGTACACCTCTGGTGATCGTCTAGGGGACACTGAATAGTGCACGGTATATCCAAACCGTCATCGAACCCATCGTTCTACCATTCCTAGACCGGCAAGGGAACTTGCTGTTCCAACAGGACAATGCACGTGCGCATGTATCCCATGCCACCCAACGTGCTCTAGAAGGTGTAAGTCAACTACCCTGGCCAGCAAGATCTCCGGATCTGTCCCCCATTGAGCATGTTTGGGACTGGATGAAGCGTCGTCTCACGCGGTCTGCACGTCCAGCACGAACACTGGTCCAACTGAGGCGGCAGGTGGAAATGGCATGGCAAGCCGTTCCACAGGACTACATCCAGCATCTCTACGATCGTCTCCATGGGAGAATAGCAGCCTGCATTGCTGCGAAAGGTGGATATACACTGCACTAGTGCCGACATTGTGCATGCTCTGTTGCCTGTGTCTATGTGCCTGTGGTTCTGTCAGTGTGATCATGTGATGTATCTGACCCCAGGAATGTGTCAATAAAGTTTCCCCTTCCTGGGACAATGAATTCACGGTGTTCTTATTTCAATTTCCAGGAGTGTAGGTATGCAATATTGCACTGCTTTCTGATGTTCTTGAAGAGATTAATATTCTCTCTCATTACCTCAAAAAGGACAGAGAAAATATTCCCTCGTCATACAGGACAATTAAAAGGTCCACAAGAGCCACTGAACTACTGAAGAAAATGCCAGGTGCTTGTATGAAGGAAGCAGAGAAAGCTATTTCAGAAGGACACTTCCAAGACGTTTCACTGCTCCCCGAAGAGGATCGAGCAGAATATCTACACAAATTAATAGTTCTCCTAAATGACAGTTTGAGTCCCAAAGTTAACGCCAATTGACGACGAGGACTTCAAATACATAAAGAAAAAGATTAATATTTTGGATAGTAAAAAATGTGCCTATGTGGTTTCGAGCCCAGGGCTAAAATGCGAAGAAAATCTAATAAAAATGTATGATCGTTGAAATTCTTTATTTTCCATACGTAAGAGAATGTTTCAGAGATTACAAAGACAACAGTGGAGATTCGTGAAAACCTGAAACTAGTTTTTGGTTTAAATGGTTCAAATGTTGCTGAGCACTGTGGGACTTATCATAGGAGGTCATCAGTCCCCTAGAACTTAGAACTCCTTAAACCGAACTAATCTAAGGACATCACACACATCCATGCCCGAGGCAGAATTCGAACCTGCGACCGTAGCGGTTGCGCGGTTCCGGACTGAAGCGCCTAGAACCGCTCGGCCACCGCGGCCGGCTAACTAGTTTTTGTTCGTGTTGGTAGGCTAGCCCTGGCCACATCGGGCTGTGAAAAAGGTTTCAGCACAATGAACTTAGTCATGACAACACTGCGAAATGCTCTGTTCGCGATCTCTCATCTCCAATGTTTATTTCAGTTGTGGACCTATGCTACATCTTTGGAACACAGACGATTACATCCAAGTGTGGGTGATATGCCACCTTATGGAATTTTTTTAGGTGAGTCATCCTAATTTAATTGAGAATACCAAGTGAGGTGGTGCAGTGGTTAGCACACTGAACTCGCATTCGGGAGGACGAAGCTTCAATCCTGCGTCTTGCCATCCAGATTTAGATTTTCCATAATTTCCGTAAATCGCTCCAGGAAAGCGCTTGTTGGTTGCTTTTAAAGGGAACGGCCGATTTCTATCACCGTCCTTGCCGCAATCCGAGCTTGTGCTCCGTCTCGAATCAAATCGATATCGACGGGACGTTAAACCCAATCTTCCTTCCTTCCTTTGGTTAAGAATACAGCACCAACTATCAAGATACTTGGTTCTTATTTGGGATGCCTCAGAGTTATTGCACGTGTCTTGACAACATACGGTGACTGAATTCTTATGTGCTAAAGTGAGCTAACTACGTTCCTGGCTCTCATGATGTCCAACATCTGTAATAATCACATTGGAATGTATTTCTGTGGGTGGTTGTGTGTGTTCCTCCACACAGTTGTCACTTTACTCGCTAGATGGTGCCGCAGTACACCCTCATATAGCTAGTTCACTTTTTCCTAAGACCTTACCTTCATACAATTGTACACAGCTATAGAGCAGTTTACTCGACTGTAGCCACATTTATGTAGTTGTAAGTGTAAATCGTATCATCACTAAGTGATTGACCAGACGATGTCACGTACACCACCTCAGCATCACTATAGTCCGCAGCTCGTGGTCGTGCGGTAGCGCTCTAGCTTCCCGCACCCGGGTTCGATTCCCGGCGGGGTAAGGGATTTTCTCTGCCTCGTGATGACTGGGTGTTGTGTGCTGTCCTTAGGTTGGTTAGGTTTAAGTAGTTCTAAGTTCTAGCGGACTGATGACCATAGATGGTAAGTCCCATAGTGCTCAGAGCCATTTGAACCAGCCTAGCATCACTATACCTTGACTCAGGTGGTGTACAACAGGAATAGTCAGTCCCTGGTGACCCACGGGCCTTATATACATACTTACGCTTGCGAGTCGCCTCGGCAGGTCACGCGACAGCGGCGCTCTTAGTCTAAATTATGGTGTTCGTGTTCAAAATGTTCAAATGTGTGTGAAATCTTATGGGACTTAACTGCTAAGGTCATCAGTCCCTAAGCTTACACACTACTTAACCTAAATTATCCTAAGGACAAACACACACACACTCATGCCTGAGGGAGGACTCGAACCTCCACCGGGACCAGCCGCACAGTCCATGACTGCAGCGCCAAGACCGCTCCGCTAATCCCGCGCGGCTGGTGTTCGTGCCCTAATTTTTAAGGGGTACCTCAGAAAGCAGAAACATCTCTATTGAGTGTGGTAACATACCTATATCAATGGCACCCATTTACGACAGACGACGCCAATGAATCATGAGAGGACATTCATTTTCTGTTGACCGCATCCTCAGATACTTACATTTATTTATGCGTCATGAACACTGATCATTTGTTTACGGTTTTACAACAGCTGTATTAAAAACTTTCGTTGCAAAATTTTGCAACGCTGTTAAAAAAATGGCTCCAAGCACTGTGGGACTTAACATCTGAGGTCATCAGTCCCCTAGACTTAGAACTTAAACCTAACTAACCTAAGGACATCACACACATCTATGCCAGAGGCAGGATTCGAACCTGCGACCGCAGAAGCAGCACGGTTCCGGGCTAAAGTGTCTAGAACCGCTGGGGCACAGCGGCCGGTTCGCTGCTAACAAAGAAACAATGTTCATGGCAGATAAATAAACGTAAACATTTGAAGATGGAATGGCAGCCAACTTGAAATGTCACTACACAGAAATAAACGCCTATAAAAACAACTGACTGCAGCTAATTCATTATAAGTTACCTTCATTTTCAACAATTGTAATGTCCTAATACGTCCACAGGGGACATGAATTTCTACTACTGTCACTATGAGATAGCAAAGAAAAAGACAATTCGGCAATGGGATAGACAATCGCAGTCGACAAGTAATTTGGATTGCATTCTTGGCTTTTGGCCTTAAGAAGATAATTCGAACGTATGAAATTTTGTATGTTCGTAACCACAAACTCTATTAACAAGCATTTTAAAAAATATTTGTCGCAAAATATCTTTGATGTTTGTCTGCATGTGTAAGGGTAATAATAAATAGATTAAGCCAACATTTCTTCGTTCATTTACAAAAATTAAAATTCTAAATCGCATGAACGTTGCATATATGAGCTGTATTATACAGAAGCCAAACAGGGAAAATGTGAGCAACAGAATGGCGAACTGTCAAATTGATAATACTCATACTCTCAATACGTATTGGTAATACTGAGATTATTTTGTCCAACATCAATACTGTTCGTCGACTTTTCTAGTATTGACAATACTCGCCATCAAGTAGTCAATATATTAGCACACTGAATAAAAATCTCTCGGTGTACATGCCGCGTCAATTCAGAATAAAACTCCAAGCTTTCGACCACTACCTCCATGGTCGTCGTTAGGGCTAAAACTGACTGTCGTGAACTGTTTTTTTGTTCCTTTATTGTATTTCAATTCCCCATCGGGGCGGGCTGGCAGCAGCATAGGCGCTGCTCTTCAGCCGAAAGAGATAGAACAAACAATAGAATACATTTAAAAACAACAAAGGAGAGAGTATGGTGAACATAGATGTAAAAAAAGGGGGAACATCATGGAAGACAATAGACAAAAAAACTGTGTGACTGTAAGAAGGAAAAAAAACTGTTTTAAAGTAGCACACACAAAAAGCCACACACTGCGACGATTAAAAGAACACAAGGCACAGTATGACTGGAGCATAAAAGTATCGATGTATGGCATAGCACATAACGTAACACTGACGGCGATCCTCAAGGCAGTACACAATTAAAATCACACTTCTTGACGCACAGAAGAAACAGCACTAAACACAACACTGATGTGGCACACTGATGCTGATCAAAACAGAGGATCTGCCAGGTGCTAGGAGATGAGGGAGACCTGAAGAAGGGAGGGAGGGGAAGAGATGGGGGATATGAGTGGGGGGTGCGCTGAAGAGGGTCAGGTAGGGAGGGATGTGGGAAGGAAAGAGGCAAGGATGGGGTGCAGGGTCTCAGGGGAGGGGAGGGGGATGGAGGAAAATCCGCTCTGGGAGAATGAGGGAAGAGGAAACAGGGGGCCCTGGGGAGGGGGGGGGGAACAAGGCCAGGTTATAGTTGGAAGGACGGGTAGATGTCATGACAAAGTTTGTCATCTGCGAGGGGGAGGCGTTGGAAATTGCTCTGATAGAGGAGATGGAGGGTGTGGAGGTATAGAGAGGGAGGGATACAGAGATAGAGGTGCGGCAACAGGTGGGGTGTGGAGAGGAAGGAGAAAACCAGAGGGTGGGGGGGGGGTGGAGATCAAGCCTGCGGACAATGTAAAGGATGCGGAGATGTTGAAGGAACAGGAGGAGGTGGGGGAAGGGGATCAGTTCATACAGGAGCCGTGTGGGGGAAGGAAGGCAGATACAAAGGCAAGGCGGAGCACATGGCTTTCAAGGATGTGGAGGGCCTTGTAAAAGTGGGTGGGGGCGGAGATCCAGGCAACACTGGCATAACAGAGGATAGGATGGATGAGGGTTTTTAGGTGTGGAGGATGGTAGAAGGATGCAATCCCCATGTCCGGCCAGACAGGAGTTTCAGATGGCGGAGGAGGGAATGAGCTTTCTGCTGGTTGGTCTGGAGATGAGGGGTCCAGGTGAGGTGTCGGTCAAGGGTGAGGCCAAGGTATTTCAGGGTGGGGGTGAGCTGGATAGGACGACCATAAAGGGTGAGGTAGAAATCATGGAGGCGAAAGGAGCGAGTGGTGCGGCCTATGATGATTGCCTGGATTTTGGAGGGGTTCAGATGGAGGAACCACTGGTTACACCAAGTGGTGAACTGGTTAAGGTGGGTTTGGAGGGTACGTTGAGACTGTTGAAGGGTAGGATAGAGAGCCAGGAAGGCGGTGCCATCTGCGTACTGGAGAAGGTGGATTGGTGGAGGTGGCTTGGGCATATCAGCTGTATACAAGAGATAAAGGAGAGGGGAGAGGACAGAACCCTGGGTGACGCCAGCCGTGGGATAAAAGATACAGGAGTTGGTGACATAAGAAGGATGGTGCAAGAAAAAGGAAGCGACCAGAGGGACAAAATTGATAGGCCGGGCGTAGGTTTGGAGTTCAAAGAGGAGACCGGGATGCCATACACGGTCGTAGGCATTTTGGAGGTCAAGGGAAACAAAAATAGTGGTGCGACGGGAGTTGAGCTGGAGGGACAGAAGGTGAACAAGGTTGAGGAGTAGGTCTTCAGCAGAGAAGGAGGGTCGGAAGCCACACTGGGTAAGGGGGACAAGGTGGTGTTGAGCAAGGTGCTTGTGGATACAGTGGGAGAGGATGGATTCAAAGACGTTACTGAAGACGGAGGTGAGGCAGATGGGACGATAGGAAGAGGTGGCAGAAGGGGGTTTGTTGGGTTTGAGGAATAAGAGGACACGGGAGGTCTTCCACAGGTCAGGGTAGAAGCCAGTAGAGAGGATGACATTATAGAGATGGGCGAGGACAGTCAGGAAGGAATAGGGGCTTTCTCGGAGGTGACGGTAGGTGACACAGTCGTGAGCCGGGGCCATGTTGCATTTGGACTGGAGTATAAACTTATCCTCGTGTGCTGTGATGGGAGTGTTTATGTCGGAGAGGGCAACTGCCCCAGACGGGGATATGCTTAAGGTGGCCAATCGCGACTCCACCCTGCGCACGAGGACCAAGAGCATCAGTGCGGTGGAGGATATAGGGAGAGGTCCGGATAGAATGGTGGGGCTGGAGAAAGGTTTCGTTCAAGAGGAAGGTGTCGACCTGGTGGTGGGAGAGGGTGTGCATGAGGAGGTATTTGTTGGAGCGGAAGAAGCGAATGTTCAGGAAGAGGATGCAATACTCGTGCCGCGCCATGGTGGGAAGGAGGGGGGGAGGAGAGGGAAGGGAAGAGACTTAAACTAGGGTGTCGAGGCAGGTGAAGGTGAAGTGGGCTTGGTTGTGGGAGTAAGTGGCGAAGGTGTTCAGGTGGAAAACAGAGTGAGCAGCAAGGGAGATTTGGTGGAAGGTGTGGGGGCGCTGAAAATGGTGAATGTTTTGGAGCACAACGGTAAGGAACCGGATGATGTCCTTGGCCGCGGGGGGTGGACGGAGGGAATTGTTGGGATGGACAGGGGGATCGACGGGATGAACTGGGACTGTAAGCTCAGGGATGGCTGGAGGGGGTTTAGCTTTACACTTGGAGTAGGTGGGATGGGGGCCATTCCAGGTACTACAGGAAGGAGGAGCAGAGAGGTTGGGGCAGTTCTTAAGAAAGTGGGAGGCCTTGCAATGGGAACAGGTGGGGGGTTTTTGCAGTTGGAGTCAGGTGGTCATTGTACATCAGGCACCGCTGACAACGGTAAGATGGGGGAGGGGATTTGGAGGATTCAACAGGGTGGCGAAGGTGGTATATCAGGGCACCCTGGGTGAGGAGATGATCAATGGATGGGGCGGACTCAGAGAATATCCGCATGAGGTAGGTGGGACCAGAGATGTTGTGAATACAGCAGGCAGAGCGGATTTCCAAGTCGACGCGCTTTTGGGGTATTTTGGAGACTGGAGGCTGGGAAGAGGGGAGAGGGACGGGGAGGAGAGGGAGATGGCGGGTAGCAGATCCCTGTGGCTTAGTGGAGGCGCTGGGAGAAGTAGCTGGGTCAGTGGTGGCGATGGTGGCTCGGCGCGACGTGATGCGTGCAGGAGATGCAGATGACAAAGCGACGGGGTGGGTGAGAGAGGGGAAGCCGACCACCTGAGGGGCGGCAGCAGAGGCATATGTGAGGGCGGGGGTAGTACTGGGAGCTGTTGAGGGTGTAGAGGCTGGAGGAAGGGTGTAGAGGTGTGGGTATACAGCAGGGGAGGAGATAGGGGTATGGGTAAGTGGGGGAAGGGAAGGGGAGGTGTAAGGAGGGAGGCCAGGGGCGGCACTCCAGGAAGTGACTGTGGGAGATGGGGAGGGGGCGGTGTAGATGGCAGTGGAGGTGGGAGTACTCATTGCAGACGAACGGCGACGGACAGACGGACGTACAGCAGGCGGCGTCGGCGTCGGCGTTTGCGACCAGACGGACGAACAGCAGGCAGCAGCGGCAGCGGTGGCGGCGGTTACGACGACGGCGATGGACAGCGAGCAGGCAGGCGGACGGACGGACGGACGGACGAACAGCGACAGCAGCAAGCGGCGGGCGGGCGGGCAGACAGACAGACAGACAGACAGACAGAATCTTCGAAGACGGAGATTCCATCCCGAGAGTAGCCCAGGCTTTGCAATCTGACGCTTTCGAAGGAGGGGATCCACCCCTCTAGATGTGTCGTGAACTAGCGAGGTTCCCACTTTTATATGCAAAGGACGGCTTCTGATTGGCTGGAATACGTCATAGCAACAGCGATATGGGGCGTAGTGAAGTGGTGCCCTCTACTTCCATAGGTGTAATTTCTATCCCGCGTTGCTTGCAGCGCCATCCCTTGAATCAGGAGGTAATGTGCGGGAAGTTTTTCTCTGCGATTTTGCTTTATCCAGTGCACTCTTCCAAGTTTTGCTAAATGCATAGCCGTTGTCTCTGTTAAAGTTATTATCGCTAAGTCTAATTTCGACTGCTTCCCGGATCGCAGAGTCCCAGTAATTCGATGCGTGGGCTATTACTCTGGTTTCTTCAAATAAAATCTTATGCTTGTTAAGCAGGCTGTGTTCAGCCACCGCTGATTTTTCCAAATACCTGTATTTCAGGTGGCGCTGGTGCTCGATGCAGCGTTCGGCAACGGTTCTTACAGACTGGCCCACGTGGTTCTTACCGCATTCGCAAGGAATAGTATTAATTCCCGGCACTCTTAAGCCGAGACTGTCCTTGAATGATCTCAACATTTCCTTAATTTTCCTAGGTGGTCGGAAAACTGGTTTTATTCCTTGCCTCTTCAGGACTCTGGCTATCTTGCTCGTTGTAGCACCGCAAAAAGGAAGCCGCGCTATGTGTTGGGCCTCTTCTTGTATATGTCCGGCATCGTGTCTTACTTTCTTGGACAATACTTATTTAATTTCACCGACAGAATAACCATTCCTCTTGAAAACAGTCGTCAAATGGTTAATCTCGGGACCGAGGTGGTCCTTGTCGGAAATAGTCCTGGCTCTGTGTACTAAAGTATTCAGCGTAGCACTCTTCTGAGACGGATGGTGGAAGCTATGGCTATGCAGATATAAGTCTGTATTGGTTGGCTTCCTGTACACAAAATGGCCCAGTCGTCCATCCGGCTTTCGCTCCACCAACACATCTAAAAAAGGTAACATCCCTTCCTTCTCTACCTCCAGTGTAAATTTTGTGTTTGGATGTACACCATTTAAATGTTCGACGAACTGCTGCAGCGTGTCGCTGCTGTGTGGCCAGATTAAAAAAGTATCGTCGACGTATCTGTACAAGCATGGTGGGCGGAGGTGAGCACTGATCAACGCTCGTTTTTCAATGTCCTCCATGAAAAAATTCCCTATTGCTGGTGACAGTGGCGAACCCATGGCTGTTCCATCCGTCATTTCATACTAATTTCCACTGTATAAAAAGTAAGTGGTCATCAAGGTATGCCGGAACAACTTCAAAATTTCTGAGTAAAAATGAGCAGCCAACAGTTGTAATGTGTCATCCACAGGTACTTTGGTGAACAGAGAAACCGCGTCCAGACTGACCATGATATCACTTGGGCCTATATTCATCTGTTTTATGATATCAACAAACATTTTTGAATTACTAATATGATGTGGGCAGTGACCATATTGCTGTTGCTATGACGTATTCCAGCCAATCAGAAGCCGTCCTTTGCATATAAAAGTGGGAACCTCGCTAGTTCACGACAGTCAGTTTTAGCCCTGACGACGACCATGGAGGTAGTGGTCGAAAACTTGGAGTTTTATCCTGAATTGACGCGGCATGTACACCGAGAGATTTTTATTCAAGAAATACGTCGCGGAAGACTTCGTAGCCATATTAGCACACTGACAATAATGTTGAATGTGTAAAGACTGCTTAATTTCCGTGTAACATTTCTAACTATTGCAGATGCTAGGCTCGAATCGAACGTTGTTGGTCGGTAAGAAAGCAGGACTCACGTAGCGACGGCGGAAATATCCGAAAATGTGTCCCGGGCGGAGTTCAATGTGAGTACCTCATTCTGTGTCCCAAAAATTTCTACAGCAGGCCGGATTGAAATCAGTCGAAGGTCTGACTGAAATGTAACGCTGGCCAAATCCGCCTCCTGGCTGCAGCTTGCCCACCCGTGGTCTAAAATTTGGTCCACACCTTGTCATCGTGTTTACGAGTTCAGTTTTATACCAGAAATGACTAGATTTGTCACATACAAGATGTCCAAACATGACAAATAGCGCTCACCGTCATACCATAATGTTATTTCGGTGTGACACACGAACATTTACGATATTCAACATGAGTTTGTCATGTCAAACTCAAAATGTCAAAATTTATTCCTGGTTCAGTCTGGCATAAGACCCTCTACTCATTCTGCGATTAAATCTGTTACCAGTAGATTCGGTTTAGTTGCAACAGTAAACACCTTCAGCTGAAAATATAACTGGATAACTCAACGACTACTTCGTAATTAAAATTGTAATAAATCGTACCAGTTATCTGAATATTCATTTTAAAAGGTACGTAGTTGTGATTAACATGTGAGAAAGGTTGTCAAAAAGTCACTGTTCACTTTTAATGACAGCAGATGATTATCCAAACCTTCCTTCATATTTGTTTTCGTAACAAAACTGTTTCGCGTCATCTTGAGAAAACACGACCAATAAGAAAGAAATACATCTGTTATCCATTTATCTTACCGTACGTATCGGCGCCGAGATCATGGTGCACGAGAAACACGCAGCTAGTCGTAAATTGGCGATGGACTTCTGTGACAATTGCCGCCTTTGCAACGATGTCATTTTGAAAACGTTCTATACACTGGATCTTTTCCGAGGCGGACAATAACGCTACAAAATAGATAAGAAGCTGAACAGTGCACATTTATTCAAAGCTGTGTTTTGCCGTGGGCTCAACGCTAATGACAACGCATACGGGTTAGCTTGAAAAGAGACACACTGTCCTTGTTTGCCTGTTCCTATTGGTGGAACTGTACGATATCGATTACTACGTTGTAATGAGTAACTTACCTGAGTGTTTGAACTTACGCATTACGTGGACCAGGGACTCTGTAAGAAATTGTTTCGCCGTTTCTCATCAGCAATAACTACATAATTCAGCGGTCTGGTTACCTTGCGGTTCCGACAATCAATCGCACTTTTGCAATCCCTTAATTGAAGGTGGTGTTTGTTATTTTCTTACTGTACAGTTCATCAGACAAAGTGCAGGTATAAAGCGTAGTGCAAACAACAATGGAAGCAGTTAGCATACTTCAGATTTCATGTGGAAAATAAGTCTGCTCTCAGGGGAATTAAAGTACGTGAAATGTTACCGATGTTTTTACATCAGAGTTTGTTTGCGAAAGTGGTTGGCAACCACTGTGCTAACCAGTAAGCCTTACTTTGGCCAAGGTCTGTGTCTGTCAGATACCTCGATGCTATCTTCTCCTCGAGTAAGCACGCTTAAACGTCATAACAGCAGCCTTAAAAATCGGCTGGAAAAGGAGCGTGGTTCTTACACGGTTCGATGTCTCTCCCTCCCGCCTCCCTCCCCCCTCGGCCTAATCCCGCAGACAACCCATCAATTTCCTGGTCAACAAATGTCGCTAACAGCTCGAAACATTACAGCGTCCTAGCGTTGCGTGCAGCTAACTGGAAATGACTTTTAGGCTGTAAAAATACAACAAATAGAACAGAGGGCGAAATGAGTTGATATTATCTATTTATTCCTAGTTAACCTACTTAGCACCCGATTTGCAACGTGCCCTATTCAACACAAAACCGTACCGGACTCCAGCCGCAATCAGCACTTAGCGACGTTGATCTCTGTGTTATTCTCTATAGAGGATTCTGGTTTTGCAGCACTGAAGTAATAATTCCTACCGACTCGTTTCTGGTGCATCGTCCAACATGCGGTTATTTAGAAAAAAAATTCGTTATGTGTCTGCGTAATTAAGAATAATTTAGTTTTGGGTTTAAAAGCAATATCGTTGTCTGCAGCAATGTCTGAAGTACCCTTCTCTCACATCAGCAGCAGACTGCAATAATTGTTAGATGGACACATAATCACAATGTAATCAGCATAACTCCTTCCTTGATTTAAGCTACTAAATTTACAGTTTGTCTTGCTTTTGTCCCTGCAAGATGGTAACAGAAAATTTAGTTAAGACAAAAAGGAATTAAAGACACCAGATATCACTGGGCATTGATTTATATAAATGGAACAAGTTGAAAATTTGTGCCATACCAAGATTCGAACCCATGTCTCCTGCCTGGTAGGCAGAACCGCTGACCACTACTCTATCCAGACACAGTGGTCAGCACAACCGTAGGGAGTACACCTTCAAGCCTCTCGTCAGACCCAAATTCTCAACTTACACCACACGCTACTGATTCGGTGCCCTTCCCCATTAGCCTCATTACTCTAGAGGCATCTCGCTGATTCCCGTAAGAATTCTAGCTTGCAGTATATCTGAAGGGATTATTGGCCATCTTAATTAATTTTTTGGCGTGCGTTGTTTCAACCATGTCCGGAGGAAAAGACACGACATAAATAGAAAATTTAGCGCTCCAGAAATATTTCGGGACTTTTATATCGTTACCGTATCTCGTGCACGAAACTGATAGAGAGAAGTGTTTGCAGCAGTATTCCAAAATCCGTTTATTGCCACCGTCTACATTAAATAAACATATGTATCTTTTTACTATCAATAAAAGCCAAAGATTGTTACTAAAATTTTTAATAAAAGCACACATTTATACAGAAAAACATAACGTTAATAATCAAACAATGCAAAACATCAGAAATTAACAAAGAAATATCTGCTCCTAGCCACAAATTGTTAATCATACAGTTTTTTACATTTTTAAATACCATCATTTTGAAAATATAGTAAGGTGATATACTTAAATGAAAAAAAATTCTTTCTTTTACATCTGCAAGTTTTTTATTACATCTTTTAAACTTGTTTGCTGAGCAGTTTCATGTTCAATTGCCAACAATGGTCAAACCATGAAGATGATTTTGTGTAGTAGTCAAACATAAGTTTTTAAATAATTATCACTTAGAGAAATTCCTTTCGCGACGTTTTCAGTTACTGGTATCATTGTCAATATTGTTATAGAAATGGTGAGATTTGGACCAAATTTAATTTTGTAATTCAGCCCAGTACATTGCTTAGGCTTTCTTTTTGCCCAGAAGTGCATATACCGCTGGAATTTCCTCCACTAATTGAACCTTATTTATGTCAGCAGGATTCTCATCAGTTAAAATACATTCTGAATTCTTACAATGTTTTGGTAGCATTTACTTAGACATACTATTTGAATAGCATGATTCTTGTAAGTACTGAGAATACTAATAATGATCACTGAGTTGTACAAATTTAGGGATGCTTTAGCCATGTCGTTAAACACAGATCGACAGAGTGGCTATTACACGGAACATTAAATGCTTCGTCAATCAGAATAATAAAAAAATTGATAGTATTCTTTTGTATGTTCATGGGTTCACCTTGTACTTTTCATGAGAAGTTCTATTTTATTCTTCTAATGTGGTGTCATGTTATTGTAGATCAAAAATAATCCTCCACATTAATTTAAATAGCAAGTTCTTTAGTATCAATAATAGTTTCATCGAAGGACTAATCCGATCGAAGACTCGTAAAAGGTAATTGCAGTTTTGTAGACGATCAACTGCAAAGGCTACAGCAAAAGATTGCATCAACTGGCTTAATGGATTTACTATTTTATGCCAAGTAACTAACGAACACGAAAACTTAAATTGTTTAGTAAAACTCAGTAAACCCAAGGTCTTGTCTCTTAATAAATTGTCAATTGCTTAGTTTTTGTAAATTCTTAAGAAGGTGACGTATACATCTCCCAATTGAAAACTTGAATCAAGGCTTTCAGGCATCTGTTCTACTTTCTCATCTATTGTCACTCCGTGGTTTCAGATTTAAACTTTGAACATATGTTTCAAACATTCCTCACCAAAAGTAGGTGTCAAAAAATTAATATATTTTTTGTCAATTTTGAGGAAATTAGCGGCTTCCAGGGATGCTATCGCCATATCGTTAACACACAGATCGTGAGAGTGGCTGTTTCACTGAACATTAAATGATCGACAATTTTGTTCATTTCTAGATTGCACTCCTGCTTCATCCTCCGTCATATTAGACCCATTGTCGTAGCCCTGTCCTCTGGTTTTCTGCAGATTTAAACCAAAGTCTTCAAGTTCACTAATTACAATGGCAGACATCTGTTTTTACATATATCTTTAGACAGATAACAAACCTAAAAAGCCTCCATTAATTTTAATTTCAACATCAGCGTCAAATTCATTGACTGAAATACACGTGTCTGCGAGAGTCATCTACTCTGCTTTACTAATGTCGTGAGTATAGCCTAAAATTATGGAAAAAATATTTGGATTTTTTAATTCCATCCGTAATGTGAGACTATATTTTGATGCAGCAGATCTGTTATCTTGTTTTGTATATTTTTCCTGGTATAGTGAGCGTTAGTGGCTTCATTCTTCAGCACTCTAGGAACGTACTCTTCCATAATGTGACCAAATTCAGATAGAAACTAAACTACACTCATGTTCAGAAGAAACAGAGCACCATGAACAATTAAAGATAGGGCCATTCGTATTCACTGGACATATGTATTAGTATATTCTGCAGAAATGAATAGTATTTGAACGACGTCGGCCGCAGTTTTTAAGGTTAACATCGATGCCGTGGAGCAACACCACCTACAGGTAAAATGTGCCTACGCCTCTCATTGTCACTATAAATCGAAGGTAATGAATCAGTGTGGCTTGAGCAGACGTGCAGGATGTCTCGCAGACGTATGCGTGAACCGTACCGTCAAATAAAGGAGTCTGTAAGAGGTCAAGTTATTGGCACGAGAGAATGTGATGCATCCATCTGGGAACTTGCTCCTCTGTGGGGTCGAAGTATTTCACGAGTGCAACGAGTTTGTGCCGAGTCGTTCACGGAAGGCCGTAGAACGCGACGAGATGGCAAGAAGGTCGACACCTCATCCGAATGGCGCTGCAGGACAGATCGGCTTCCTTCTCAACTCTAGTCCAACAGTGGACCACTGGAACACATCGTACAATATCAGGGGTGACAGTCCTTCGCCAATTATTACGGCATGGGTTACATGCGCGTCGTCCACTTCTCTGCCTACTTCTGACGAATGTGCAGGAACGTGCTACACCGCAGTGGTGTATGGAACGACGTCACTGGGGACAGGAATGGCTTCAGATAGTGTTTTTGGACGACTCCAAGTTCTGTTTGTTTGAAAGTGATGGTAGCATTTTGGTTCGTTACAGACAGGGGGAGCGCCATCACAGTGACTGCATTCGCACAAGACATACAGAGCCAATAAAAGGCCTTATGCTGTGGGGTGCTATTGGGGAGAACCACACATCACAGCTGGTGCGTGTCCAGGGCGCTGCGATCAGTGTGACTTACTTGAATGACATCCTGCGACCCGTAGGCACACAATTTCTTCACAACATCCCAGACGCCACTTTTCAGGAAAACAATGTTGCTGCCCAAACATGTGGTTTTTTTATGTCAAATAATGTCAAATCTTTGTCATAGACCGCCAGATCTCCGGAATAGTCACCAGTCGAAAATGTGTGGGATACTGTGAAACGACGGACGCAGAGCTCTTACCCAATTCCAACGATCATATATGAACTCCGGAACCAGATGAATGCAGCATGGTTGGCTATACCACAGGACGCCATACGGGTCTTATAAGCGTCGATGCCACCACGCATGTAACAAGTTATCAGGGCCGATGACGGACTCTTTGCCTACTACGCAACATGACACATGCTAAACCGAGGTGACTGAGATGTCAGTCATTTCTACAGAACATACTAATGACTTGTCCTATGAACATGAACGTCCCATCTCCAGTCTTTCATGGTGATCTGTTTTTTCTGAACATTGGTGCACTTTTAAGTAATCACCGTTATTACACTCGAACAACGTGTCCATTGTACCTTGAAAAGCCGGACCACTTTTATCAAGCATTTTGGTAATTCCTACGGTTCTTAGAAGTATCTCGTCCAACGATTTGTTTCGACATTTATAATTATTTCAGTGTTAGCATCTGTAGTTTCACAAGACTTTCGCCTTTGGTTCATTTCTAGCCATGATTTTTTGAAATTGAATGCATTTTTAAAGTTTCGCTCAGGTGCTTCCAACTTTTGAAACCCTTCTTTGAAAGAGACCTAACTCTACAACTGAAAATTTTTCAACAGAAACAGTGAAGCAGTATTGTGAAAGAGAATTCGCTAGCCAGTGTCCTGAAACTTACTCTTTGTTTTAAAATTTGTGGGTAATATCTTGCTCTAAAATGTCGACAAGTGTCATTGGTAGGAAATTTGTAATTATGCAACGGTTTATGTGGGACTTGTCTTATTAAAAAATTTATTTCGGTGCTCCTAAATTTCTTGGTTATACTGTTGGATCTGAACTCAGTTTGTGGAACGCTTTCTATGGCTGTCACATTGGTGTACATTTTTTCAGTGCTTTCATCTGTTGATGACAGTCAGAGTGTCGTTAGTCACATTTGTCTTAGAAATTTCGTACGTTTATTTGTCATTATCATCATTTGACGATTGCACATTTTAATTATAGCTGTACATGAGTACATGATGTTGGATTATTATAGTTGTCATTTGTTTTGGTACAACTCTGGATATAATTTTTAACTTTCCAGTTTTTTTTCCTTTCAGCTTCCTTTTCCAGCCTTCTTTTTTTGTACTGCTAACCAGACAGATGGGAAAAAGGTTCCACCACTGCCGTCATGAATCGCCCTGACTACCTGGCGGAAGTCCTCTATTTTCTGACTCCTCCATTTGTAAACTCTGCCGGAATCATTCTATTCCAGAAGTTCAACATAACCTACAATCTTTGCTTAAAGCCTTAAGCCCTGTCCAGAACCTCCCCCCTCTATACGTTTCCCTCCTCAACCCTATTACACCCTATACACTCACCTTCTACATGCTTCCCAAAATCCACGAACCAATAGTCCTGGACCACCCATTGTAACTGGTTATTGTGCTCCTACTGAAATTAGACTCTCATTCACCAGCACCTCCAACCTGTGCCCAAGATCTAGCCTCCCACGTTAAAGATATCAATCACTTCATCACCATCTTTCCACCTTCCACATCCCTTTTTCTCCTGAAACCCTACTCATCATTGCTGATGCCACTTGGCTATACACCAACATCTACATCTACATCTACATCTACATCTACATCTACATGACTACTCTGCAATTCACATTTAAGTGCTTGGCAGAGGGTTCATCGAACCAGAATCATACTATCTCTCTACTATTCCACTCCCGAACAGCGAGCGGGAAAAACGAACACCTAAACCTTTCTGTTCGAGCTCTGATTTCTGTTATTTTATTTTGATGATCATTCCTACCTATGTAGGTTGGGCTCAACAAAATATTTTCGCATTCGGAAGAGAAAGTTGGTGACTGAAATTTCGTAAAAAGGTCTCGCCGCGACGAAAAACGTCTATGCTGTAATGACTTCCATCCCAACTCGTGTATCATATCTGCCACACTCTCTCCCCTATAACGTGATAATACAAAACGAGCTGCCGTTTTTTGCACCCTTTCGATGTCCTCCGTCAATCCCATCTGGTAAGGATCCCACACCGCGCAGCAATATTCTAACAGAGGACGAACGAGTGTAGTGTAAGCTGTCTCTTTAGTGGACTTGTTGCATCTTCTAAGTGTCCTGCCAATGAAACGCAACCTTTGGCTCGCCTTCCCGACAATATTATCTATGTGGTCCTTCCAACTGAAGTTGTTCGTAATTTTAACACCCAGGTACTTAGTTGAATTGACAGCCTTGAGAATTGTACTATTTATCGAGTAATCGAATTCCAACGGATTTCTTTTGGAACTCATGTGGATCATCTCACACTTTTCGTTATTTAGCGTCAACTGCCACCTGACACACCATACAGCAATCTTTTCTAAATCGCTTTGCAACTAATACTGGTCTTCGGATGACCTTACTAGACAGTAAATTACAGCATCATCTGCGAACAGTCTAAGAGAACTGCTCAGATTGTCACCCAGGTCATTTATATAGATCAGGAACAGTAGAGGTCCCAGGACGCTTCCCTGGGGAACACCTGATATCACTTCAGTTTTACTCGATGATTTGCCGTCTATTACTACGAACTGCGACCTTCCTGACAGGAAATCACGAATCCAGTCGCACAACTGAGACGATACCCCATAGCTCCGCAGCTTGATTAGAAGTCGCTTATGAGGAACGGTGTCATAAGCTTTCCGGAAATCTAGAAATACGGAATCAACTTGAGATCCTCTGTCGATAGCGGCCATTACTTCGTGCGAATAAAGAGCTAGCTGCGTTGCACAAGAGCGATGTTTTCTGAAGCCATGCTGATTACGTGTCAATAGATCGTTCCCTTCGAGGTGTTCATAATGTTTGAATACAGTATATGCTCCAAAACCCTACAGCAAACCGACGTCAATGATATAGGTCTGTAGTTAAATGGATTACTCCTACTACCCTTCTTGAACACTGGTGCGACCTGCGCAATTTTCCAATCTGTAGGTACAGATCTATCGGTGAGTGAGCGGTTGTATATGAGTGCTAAGTAGGGAGCTATAGTATCAGCGTAATCTGAAAGGAACCTAATCGGTATACAATCTGGACCTGAAGACTTGCCCGTATCAAGCGATTTGAGTTGCTTCGCAACCCCTAAGGTATCTACTTCTAAGAAACTCATGCTAGCAGATGTTCGTGTTTCAAATTCTGAAATATTCCATTCGTCTTCCCTGGTGAAGGAATTTCGGAAAACTGCGTTCAATAACTCCGCTTTAGCGGCACAGTCGTCGATAACAGTACTATCGGCACTGCGCAGCGAAGGTGACTGCGTCTTGCCGCTTGTGTACTTTACATACGACCAGAATTTCTTCGGATTTTCTACCAAATTTCGAGACAATGTTTCGTTGTGGAACCTATTAAAGGCATCTCGCATCGAAGTACGTGCCAAATTTCGCGCGTCTGTAAATTTTAGCCCATCTTCGGGATTTCGCGGTCTTCTGAACTTCGCATGCTTTTTCCGTTGCCTCTGCAACAGCGTTCGGACCTTTTTTGTGTACCACGGGGGATCCGTTCCATCTCTTACCAATTTATGAGGTATGAATATCTCAATTGCTGTTGCTACTATATCTTTGAATTTGAGCCACATCTCGTCTACATTCGCATAGTCAGTTCGGAAGGAATGGAAGTTGTCTTTTAGGAAGGCTTCTAGTGGCACTTTATCCGCTTTTTTAAATAAAATTATTTTGCGTTTGTTTCTGATGGATTTGGAAGAAATGGTATTGAGCCTAGCTACAATGACCTCGTGATCACTAATCCCTGTATCAGTCATGATGCTCTCTATCAGCTCTGGATTGTTTGTGGCTAAGAGGTCTAGTGTGTTTTCGCAACCATTTACAATTCGCGTGGGTTCGTGGACTAACTGCTCGAAATAATTTTCGGAGAAAGCATTTAGGACAATCTCGGAAGACGTTTTCTGCCTACCACCGGTTTTGAACAAGTATTTTTGCCAACATACCGAGGGTAGGTTGAAGTCCCCACCAACTATAACCGTACGAGTGGGGTATTTATTTGTTACGAGACTCAAACTTTCTCTGAACTGTTCCGCAACTGTATCATCGGAGTCTGGTGGTCGGTAGAAGGAGCCACTTATTAACTTAATTCGGCTGTTAAGTATAACCTCCACCCATACCAATTCGCACGGAGTATCTACTTCGACTCCACTACAACATAAACCACTACTGACAGACACAAACACTCCACCACCAATTCTGCCTAATCTATCTTTCCTGAACACCGTCTGAGACTTCGTAAAAATTTCTGCAGAACTTATTTCAGGCTTTAGCCAGCTTTCTGTACCTATAACGTTATCAGCTTCTGTGCTTTCTATTAGCGCTTGAAGCTCAGGGACTTTTCCAGCGCAACTACAACAATTTACAACTATAATTCCGACTGTTCCTTGATCCAAGCACGTCCTGTAATTGCCAAGCACCCTTTGACATTGCAGCCCATCCCGCACTTTCCCGAGGTCTTCTAACCTAAAAAGCCACCCAGTCCACGCCACACAGCCTCCGCTACCCGTGTAGCCGCCAGCTGAGTGTAGTGAACTCCTGACCTATTCAGCGGAACCCGAAACCCCACCACCCTATGGTGCAAGTCAAGGAATCTGCAGCCAATACGGTCGCAAAACCGTCTGAGCCTCTGGTTCAGACCCTCCACCCGGCTCTGCACCAAAGGTCCGCAGTCGGTTCTGTCAACGATGCTGCAGATGGTGAGCTCTGCCTTCATCTCGTAAGCAAGACCGGCAGCCTTCACCAAATCAGATAGCCGCTGGAATCCAGAGAGAATTTCCTCAGATCCAAAGCGACACACGTCATTAGTGCCGACATGTGCCACCACCTGCAGCTGGCTGCACCCTGTGCTCTTCATGGCATCCGGAAGGACCCTTTCCACATCAGGAACGACTCCTCCCGGAATGCACATGGAGTGCACACTGGATTTCTTCCCCTCCTTAGCCGCCGTATCCCTAAGGGGCCCCATTACGCGCCTAACATTGGAGCTCCCAACTACCAGTAAGCCCACCCTCTGCGATTGCCCGGACCTTGAAGGCTGAGAATGATCCTCTGAAACAGGGCAGGCAGCTGCATCTGGCTCAGCCAGAGACAGTGCCTGAAACCGGTTTGTCAGACGCACCGGGGAGGCTTTCTGATCAGCCTCCGGGGACGCCTTTCGCTGCCTGCCACGTCTTGGAACGACCTCCCAATCAACCACAGGCGAGGGCTCAGCCCCACTGCGGGCAGCAACCGGGGCAACCACAGCGGCAGACCGATCTGGGGACAGACGGGACGAGGTTGACATCCCCGTGATACCCAAGTCCGGCTCCCCACAGTGGTGCCCATTGGCAACAGCCTCAAGCTGCGCGACCGAAGTCAGCGCCGATTGCAGCTGTGAGCGAAGGGATGCCAAGTCAGCCCTCATCCGAACACAGCAATCGCAGTCCCTGTCCATTCTGATCGACATCCCTCATGACCGTGGTCTTGCTGCTATTGGACACTGCCTTTCCCAACGGCCTTTAGACTACCTTATACCTCATGCATGTCACTAACCATATCATTACACAAAAATTCTTCTCCTTTGAAGGGAGGATATACAAACAGCTCCATGGCACAGTCATAAGCACCCGCATTACACCCTCCTACGCCAACCTGTTTATGGGGCATCTAGAGGAAACCTTCCAAGCTTCCCAAACCCTGAACCCGTGATCTGGGCTCATGGCTGAGACACCCATGTCCTCATTCCCTCACGACCGCAACACCTTCTCTCCCACTGCCTTCACTTGGTTCTTCTCAACCTGCCGTGCCACCTTCCTGGACGTTGACCACCTCCTCTCTGAAGGCTAAGTTAACACCTCTGTCCACATTAAATCCACCAACCACTAACAGTACCTGCATTTCGACTGCTGCCATCCTCATACTTGCCGTTACTGTAACATTCCATGTTACCACCAACACTCGTACAACATAACTGACGCTCTGCAGAGAGATGCCATGAGTAGCACTCTGTCTGTGTTCTGTATCACCCGACCACGATATTATTGTACTTGGTCTCCCGTGGCCGTTGACGAAAACATGCAGAGACATTACAGTAGACAAGTATAGCGGTGGCTAAACAAAACGCATCACACTGGAACTGCCTTCAAAGTTGTGTGCATTCTCTTATCTTAAGTGGTTCAGTGTATCCCCATGATATGTCATGATAAAAATTCACCATAAGCCGGCCGAAGTACCCTCACTCTCAGGTGCAATAATATTGTGGTGACTAATAGCTAGTATCCATTCTGTTTACTATACCACGTCTCTAAAATGTAAACAAAGACCACCCCACGGATCGGAATGTGGTGTTTACACAGAATCCCATCAGTAATGGCTTGTAAGGCAAAGTCGCAGTTATCGCGTTGTGTTATTCGTTCGCAAACCCATGTTTACTGAAACTAGCATCTTGTATTTAACTACATGCGTTTACGCCTTTAATTATGATACATATTGTATGAAACGATTGGTGTAGATTCTCTTCACACCAAACAAAATGCATAAGCCTACACGTAAAGTTGTACCTAGTCGTGCTTTACTTATATCAATGAAAAATGTTTGTTGTATCTTGTAATATCGCAATAAACTTAATACAATATTGTCTAAGAAACATACCTTTGTTTGTATATTCGACTGTCACAAATGGTTCATACTGTACGTATGGTTATGGAGAAAGTATTTGTGACGAAATTTGTGATCATAACTGTTGCTGAACTCTGTGGTTAAGTGTAGGTAGCAAGAAGCTCTCCACATGCTATGCTCTACCATTTCCCTTGTAAACAGAAATCAGTTGCCAGTTCTTTAGTATGCTGAGTGTACTTTCCATAACAGCAGCGAACATAGAAATGGACAGTTTACGAAGATTACTCCATCATACAAATGCTTTTTACTCCTGATGACAGGAAACACTGCACAAATGAGTTGTACCCAACGATTTAGTTGATAGGTATGAAAATTGTTGGTTCCATTACTTTGTAGTTATATCTTATATTTAGTGACACAGAATAAAAGTTTTCAGTTTTATTGCTATTACTGGTGACACACTAGGACGCTGTAACAATTTTATGTATATGTGTTGGATTTATGGTGTGACAGTTTGGTGTACAAACCACATACTGTTTTACATTTTTTCAGATGGTCAGCTATATCTCATGTATCCCCAGTTACTATTCTGGTTTTCTGATATGGCCAGTTCCAGTGAAACTGGTAGGAAATAAAAGTTTGTTCAATCAGCAGTTCTTGGTGTTACACAGATATGACTCTATTTAACTACATGTGAAGCAATATAAGGCTACATTTTTTAACTTTTCATTTGCATGAAGCTACACAAAAATCCACGATGGTCTGTTGCTTTTTTGTACTAAATTTTGAACTTATTCACGATGATCTTGAATATTTGGGTTCTATTCTTGCAATCACTTAGCATAATAAAGTGACATTGAACATAAAGAAAACCAATGCCATGAATTTTCAGTTTGAAGAGGAAAAATGACAGTGTTAAATTAAATATAGATGGCACCTCTATAGACTGGGTAACGAATGCAAAATTTCTAAGAATGAATATTGATTCTCAGCTGACGTGGTGTGAACACACAAAGGTACTTGCAAACAGAATGTCATCAGCATGTTGTGCCCTTAGAATCCTACCATCATTGTGTAACATTTAGTGTGTTTTAGTAACACATTAGTCATATGTACACTCAGTTCTTAGCTATGGCATTCTTTTTTGGGGAAAAAATGCACAAAATATGAACACAGTTTTCAAACTTCAGAAAAGAGCCATAAGAATAATAACAAAAAGTACTAGTCGAGCTCATTGTAAACATCTGTTCAGAACACTGGGGATTTTAACTGCTCCATCTGAATACATTTACCAGTCAGTTGTTCTCATCAAAAATAACATTGGTAATTACTGCACAAACAGAACTGTCCATGACCATGCAACAAGAGGTACACTCGACTTACATTTAGCAAGAAAAAATAAACATAAAACTCAAAACAGTGTTTTCTACCAAGGAATATAACTGTACAATAAATAACCAAAAGAAATTAAAGAAATTGCAAAAATACACTTATTTAAAAAGGATGCTAAGAAGTACTTGTTATGCAATACATTTTATACATTGAAGGATTCCTTAGCTAAAACAGAGAAGGGGTTTGATAAAAAATGTTATACAAATAAATAATAATAATAATAAATGATTATAAAATATCCAACATTCCACATAACACCTTCACTTTATGTTTTTTTCCTTCTTTCTTCCTTTCTAGAAATACTTATCCCCAAGCTATGCATAGCACAATAATAACACCTCTTTCTCTTTCTGAGCCCAACATCTCACTCATTATGGAGGGATACTGACTCAGTTTTTCAGGATAGCAAATGGGAAGTTGCAGTTCAAAAAATGGCCCAGAGATCACCAGTGTGTGTGTGTGAGTGTGTGTATGTGAGTGTGTGTGTGTGTGTGTGTGTGTGTGTGTGTGTGTGTGTGAGTGTGTGTGTGTGTAGTTAGTGAAATGTTATGAAACAATGTGTGTATAGTGTGTGCAGTGAATGATAGTGAGATATGAGTGAACAATGTGATATCACGGTATTTAATAAGTTATTTGCAAAAAAGTATTGTATACCAGGAGTAAATCTAATGATTGTCTCTAACTAGAAGTCTGTAAATATATGTGTATACGAATTAGCTTATTTTAAATTGATCTAAATTTGTAAATACTTTGACATGTCCTATATCCTTGTAAAAAGAGATCTACGGATGAATAAAGCTACTACTACTTCTACTACTACTAATCGTGACAACTGTAGTTGTTAAACGTTATTTCCCATATTCTCGCGTTTATCAATAATTATCGCAACCGCAGTGGCATAATAATCGATAATGTTTTGTCATTTGTACTGTAGTAGAAAATGACATTTACTTTCGTACAGGTGGGACAACAAAATCTCAATACTGATTACACAAACAATTTACTTGAGGCACAAGAAAGACACGTGTACGAAGGACAGCATGCCCGCCTCTGAGGCGTGCTTATTCTCCATCCAATTAGCTGTGCGTGTAAAAGTGTGTCAACACATTACTGATTATTACGTATATCGACGGCGAGCAGTGAATAATTAGGACGTCGCACCATTAGTCACAAGAGGTGCACTGACGGTGCACATCTCAGCGGAAACATGACTACAGCAGGTGCACTGACGGTGCACATCTCAGCGGAAACATGACTACAACGTTAGAACTGTCTTAAGAAAAAAAATAATTACTACGAAACAAAAGATGGAATTGAAGGGTCGAACGGAAAACAGGTCCACACTGAAAGAAAAAAAGTGAAGCGAAAACGTCGATTAAGCGTTATACGTCATCGGTGTGTGTGTGTGTGTGTGTGTGTGTGTGTGTGTGTGTGTGTGTGTGTGTGTGGTAAGAGCATAACAAATCGATTCAGTAGTTGGATTCTAAAGGCGGTAGTCAGATTGTCCTCACGTAAAATATTCCATGAGAATTGGTATGTGGGCAGCAGTGAGTTGCATTGTGTTGTAATGGAGTAAAGACGCCACAGGGGACAAAACATTTCTGGGTCATCAAGATTTCAACAGCAACGCCATGCCCACAAAGCGCGAACTTTGCGATTTAATTAACTGTTGTCATTCTATGAATTAGCAGAAAAAGGTGAAACTATCAATCTTGAGATACAGCTGTTCAGTTGTGTGTCATTTTTTTTAGTGTGTAAGCACGCAGTGCTCTTTCACATAACAATATTAACAATGAAAATAAAGAAATTATTTCTAAGATGACGAATACTGGAGCCACAAGTGACATATCTACGTTCTTGAAATCTTGGTCGTCGGTAGGTTTATCGCGATTGCATGTGGTAGATTTGAGTCTCTTAAGAATTCCACTCTCACTTAATTTGGCAATTCTGAAACAGGAGAAAGCACTATATTAATTTCCTTATAATTAATAAAATATGAAGGTAACTGAAATTACAGTGAGTGTTTCAAACAACTGTTAATGCTTACTTCAGAGCAAATAGCAGTACTTTTACAGAGGCTGCACTAACACACATTTATTTTAAAAATTGGTTTCGACGACTATGAACAGTGATTAAGCCTAGAAATATTTTCTTTTCTTTTCTTTTCTTTTTTTTTGCGCTCTGGTCAGTATTCCTCCACTGTTTGATTCAATCTTTCTTTTTACCTTCAAGGGTACAATTCTTGTATTTCGTGTTACAGATCATTCGCACCCTTCGCCATCATTCTAGAGCAGCAGTTCTCACCCTGGGGTTAATTACCAGCCGAGGGGTAAATACAATTTTCTGAGGGATAAAACCAAAAATATTCAATTGTTTCACCATGAAAGTAATTCTTTTTAAAAAGTCATTACTGTTATCACTACTTCGTATTACTGTAATACTGATTACCTAGGTTCTCAAAAATAACTTTTTTTTTCAGGCACCGCTCTCGCCGGCATTACCACTTTGGGTTGAGCTTCGTACGGGTCTGATGGTTGCAGCTTGTAAAATGAATGTATGAAAGTCATGTTCCACACATAGACCACCCACTAGACAAGAACTTTATGATTTATACCATGCATTTACGACAGTAAAATTAGGACATATACATCACATACGCTTAAATAGCTTATAAAGTGCCTTCTCCGGGATGTAGATACTTCCCACAGCAGATCATAAATTATCGATGATAAAATCCGCTGCAGTTGTAAGAATTATTTATTTCTTAAATGTGATGAACAGTGCACTAACTTAGCTTCTTCTGGTATAATTGCTGGTAGGCTAGAAGTCCTTTATAGGTTTCCTTCCATTTTCATTGGTTGTTCCACACCTTTGTACACGAAGAAATTGGTGATGATTTGATACTGGGCTCTCCAAGCGTGCTATACGAAATATTGAGTGACATTACAGGAATTACATCAGTTTACTTTCGTTTGACCCTATTTGGTTGGTTTGCAATGCATTGACTTACAGACGTAGTAACTTGCAATCAGGGCCTCGCTGGTACTTGACAGTATTTAGCTTTCAATGGAGCAGATGACAGTTTTCGATTTATTTGACATGTAGTTGGCGCGAACATTAATCCAAATTTTGATAGTCAGATGATGTGAGCTGTCCACTCTCACTTACGTTGCGGATACACGGCCTTCCCGCCGAGATTTCAACTCTAGCTTACGCTTCGTACGTGTCTGATGGGTATCTACGCAGCACATAGAGTTTTTTCGACAAGCCTGCAGGTGCACAATGTACACAACCCCTTTTTTGGATGTTACATTGTACGGGAGACTGCCTGTCTGTCTTCATGCGGATCCATGTGTGGCGCGCCACTAAGTCCGAACCACTGTAAGTTTTGTAGTTGGGATCTGGGCCGTTAATAAGTTACATTTCATTCCATTTAACGGTGGTTTCCGCTCATTTAATTGGGGACCATTGTCCTTTCATGCACATCCTACTCCACGACAGGCTTTGTCAGACCAAGGACGGAAGAGGACATACTGTTCATGCCATGTACTAGAGACGTACTATTTTAACCTATTTTAGCTTCAGTCATGCATATTTTGGGGACTCGTATTTTAATGCACGTTAAGGGTTTCTTTTCTAAGAATTTCTGTTGGTTATGTTCAGCTTTGATTATCTTAACCATGTGGATGCGTAGTATTATTCATTTACAATTTTGCAGATGCAGTTGAAGATTGGAGACGTGTTCTGAAAACGGGTTGTGCTTTCCTTTTTAGAAATAATTTTTTGCATCTGTGGCGGATTTTATCATTGATAATGAATATCAGTTGCGAGTGTCCTGGAAAGAGAAACGGGAGAACAGAAATGGGTTCATTTTTTACTTTCCAACAATAAACGAACTAACTGACACCACAACACAACGGCAAATAGGTAACGGCACTACACTGCTATAAGCCTTGTCATGTATTATTATTATTAGTATTATTATTATTAGTGGCAGTGGCCAGACACACAGCACTGACAGTCTGAAGTCTTCCAGTTTCTGCCGTTTCAGAAGTAAGTAGTGCAGCAGTCAAGTAATTTACAAGTAGTAGGTCTAAGTATAATGTACACATTTTAATTTGGTTGATTTTAAATAGGGGTGTAGGGTGTAGGGTGTGAGTGAAGCAAGTGTCGCAAGGGAGAGGAGTGATGCAGAGCAAGCTTGTTTTGTAACGTGTTCTACCCTCAATGTGGATAGTTGGCTTCCTTATCTGAAAAGAAGTTGTAAGCAGCAATCCCGATGCACTGAGAATTGGTTTTTCATTCTGTGAAAACGGGTTGTAAGACATAAGCAGTACCAATGTCTCTTTGGCCCAACAATTTATAGCATAATAAAATGTCTACAAAACTAAACATCTACTTTTTGTCATTTTAAAAATGAAAGTGTACAAAGCAATTTTGTTTGGTTATAATATTTAGCCCCGCAGTAATATTGATGATGGCAGAGGGAGGGGGGTTACTGTCTAATATCTGATTGCATTCAGGGGGTAATGATTTCTAAAACCACTGCTCTAGAAGCACTACTGTTGGCTGTGTTTGCCTCAGACTCTGTGATTACTCTGGACATTTTGAGGTTCCTCCCCACGAACAAGATCAGTTTCTCTCTCTTTCATTGATACCCTGTCTGATTCTTCTGATGTATACATAGATTTTAAACGTAGATTTAGTGTTCCAGGTTATTTAGTAAACGTTGACTTAATCAGAAATTAAATATTTATTTATGCATCTTTATTCACTGTTAAATAGCTCAGCATCAAGCAAAATATTAAAGGAAGATACCGTTCCACTGGGATGTAGTTGAAAATTGTACTTTATTCAGCACTAATAATTTCGGGTATGACCCATTTTCAGGTTCATCTATAACAGATGTAGGTATATTGAGACATATACGTCACATTTACTTAAGTAGCTTACGAAATGGCTTCTCTGAACTGTAGACGCATCCACAAGAGGCAATAAATTTCTTCATTTTTCACTTCCCAATCTTGTCTTGTCATACAGAAATCACGTGTAATGTTTGTTTTTGAGGCAAGAAAGTTTGTACCAAGGCCAGGATTAGAACCTCGGTGTTCTGCTCACTAGGCAGATGTGCTAACCACTACGCCACACTGGCACAGTAGCTTTACACAGCTGCTCAGACTACTCTAGCACGCTTTCCTCCTCAATCCAAAGTCCCATTCACACCTCAGCCCACTTGGTATTCTCCCTAAGGTCGAACAGCATTGTAGAGTCTCTCCAGCGGTAATGGAACAGCACCACAGCAACGAACGAAACGGTGTTCCTGCATGGAACACAGGCATAGTTGCTTTAATCAAATGAAACTATGGTTCCAGAGCTCTTTAAAGTTTCAAAGATCTGTGATGTATACATGCAGACCGAAGCGACAAGTGAAAATTGGAAGGAGCCGTGCTAGGGTAGTCTGTACAGTTGTGCAAAGCCACTTTGCCAGGATGGCACAGTGCTTAGCACATCTGTCTAATGAGCAGGAGACCCGCGTTTGAATCCCGGCCTCGGTACAAACTTTTATTCGTCGCTTTAGTCAACATATATAAATCACATGTGTTTGAGATTTGAAAAGGTCTCTGGAACCATATAGCTTCATTTGCTTCGTATTTTTGAATGACGAGACAAGGCTGATGTAGAGCGTGTGCAGGATACGATGGCCTACGCGCAGTGGCCAATTTTCGTCCAAAGCGCTGGGCTAGTTCATTCGTTTATTCGGAATGGCTGGGCGACAGTGTTTACCACCTTTCTGCCAGTCGGCCTTGAAATCGAGGCGCACTCCCTGAAATCTTTCTCAAACAATTTTACACAAAATATTCGGTAAAAAATTTATTTGTGCGTTACTTATAGTGTTGTATGTCAGGTTGATGATGATATGTCCATCGTTTGGTTAATGGTCATAATTGTTGGGATATTTAGAAGGAAGTAAGACACTGCGAGAAATTCTAAAAAGTTTGCAGTGAAAAATAGGGGTCGCTATGATTTTGCGTTTGGTGTTTATTACATAATATGTTGCTAAATTTGAAACTTAGCTAACATATTGAACTTTTCTTCAGACTTGTGCTCAGGTCTCTATCTGCTACAAATCTCGAGAAAGTAGATCTGTGTAGCGCACTCATTTGAGATCACGCCACACCATCGATAAAACCAGAGTGAAATATCAACAACATTCCTCACATTCGATGAACAGTTTGAGATATCGAAATGTGACTTTGACAAATGGTAGTTCCCAACGAGGAGAGTATTTTTCCATATGGTTGTTACGCAAAACTTCATTATCTACCGAGTTATACCACGAACTACAGAGTTTTTAGTTGAAAGAATGTAATTTTCAAGGGTCTTCTATAGCTGGTGAAACAAGAAATGGTCTGGGCTTTGGAGCAACGTAAATGAGGACGCTACACGTTTATTTGGTACCGAAGATGTATTTTTTCATAAGGTACTGACCTTAATTTTTCTTAGTTGCTCACTTAATAAACCACTGTTTCAGAATACTCTAGCAATTGGGTCTGCAGAACATGTTACTGAGGTGACAAAACACAGCTGTGTTTCGGGAAAAGAAGTAAATTTCAACATGACAAGAAGAGAAACGTAGCTTTTACTCAAATTTCGCCACTCATGACGCTTCTCTGAAAGTTACTAACGTTTAACAAGCCAGGCGAAAGTACATTCCTGATTTTTTAGTGGAATTCTGTCTAGACACTAACCAAGTCTGCGGAGAAAGATCTTTTTGAATGGTCACCATGCAATTATGAGCGTGGAGAGTCAGATGCTTCTCGGGAGGTTTGTCTGTAAACCCTCTGCCTTGACTCTGCAGACAGTAAGTGCGCTGAGTATAGAGGCGAAAAGCGTTTACAACGTCCATTCCAGGCTACAACCATGCCTCACTGACGAGTAAGTTTTCCTGCTGAATAGATTCAGCCACTTGAACTGTGTCGCGTTGTTGGTCCGCGGCAAGCATGTTAGAAGTATCGACGGACTGCTGCACGTGGTGGGCATAGTTTATTGGTGGTGTGTTACTGCTTTCAACACTGGTCTGTGGAACATTCCCACTCCTGCAGACCAAGTTCTAGGACCGGTGGCCGACCGAACACCGTGCAGGGGCGAGGTCCAGGCACATGTTGCACCTGCTGTGTATCGGGGGCTACTGAGAACCATCTGCTTGGAGCAGGATCAAGGTCACGTGTAGCTCTACCACTGACGCCACAACACAACCAAGCATGACTACTCCGATGTCGTGAAAGAATTAAGTGGAGAGTGGGGTGACACTGTTGTCTTCAGTGATGAGGGTAGGCTCTGCCTGTATCGGAGTGATGGACATACACGTGTAAGGTGTAGAAGTGGCGAGCTACCTGTTCCAGAGTGCACTGCTCATGACACGCAGGTCCCAGTGCAGGCTTCATCGTGTGGGGTGGCAATCAGTTAAAACTCCTGGTCACATTTGATTTTTCTGGCGGGTAAAGTAACCATTGCCCGTTACACTGCACAGGAAGGTAAAGTGTTTCTTAGCAGAACGATGTGCATCCACACATAGCTGCTGCGACACAACATAATTTTTGTGGTGTACAAAAACTTGGCCAGCAGGATCACCAGATCTCCCACCAGTTGAATCCATGTGGGACGTGATGAAATGGAAACTTAGTCAGTCTCCAGGGCCAACAGGAACCATTGCCGAATTGCAACAAAAGGCGCAAGATGCTTGTGATAATTTATCACAGGATGCCATGCGGTACCTTCAAAATGATCAAATGTGTGTGAAATGTTATGGGACTTAACTGCTAATGTCATCAGTCCCTAACCTTACACACTATTTAACCTTAATCATCCTAAGGACAAACATACACACCCATGCCCGAGGGAGGACTCGAACCCCCGCCGTGACCAGCATCATAGTCCATGACTGCAGCGCCACAGACCTCTCGGCTGATCTCGTGCGGCTGCGGTACCTTCATGATCTGGTGCATGCAATAATACACTCCTGTGTTACCACCAGAGAGAGGTACCCCATGTACTAATGTGACTAATTGGGCACTTTTTAATGTGACGTATATTTCATTTGGTCTAAATTTCTCATAAACCCCTACAGTGTTTAAATACTTGTCACATCATTTGTCAATAAAATGACTGTGCTTGAGGGTGTTGCTTTTTTCCGGCAGTGTTTTTCAGAAAAAAAGGTTTTGATATACAATAATATTGTGAAAATAACAACATCAAGGAGAATACACTGTCTGAACAAAAGCGGTAACAGCATTAGCAGGATATAACGGATTGGTCGGGAGAGCTCAGTGACTTCGAATGTGGGCTGGCCGCTGGATATCACCCGAGAAACAGATCCATCAGGGACATTTCAACATTTGCCTGGAGCGATTTAGGGAAATCACGGAAAACCTAAATCAGGAGGGCCAGACACGAGATTGAACCGTCGTCTCCCGAATGCGAGCCCAGTGTGCTAACCACTGCTCTACCTCGCTCGGTTCAGCGGCTGGCATCAGCCGTATTATGCAAAGTGCTATCAGCATTCCATCTAGCACAGTTGCTTTGTGTAGGGAGTTAAGGAGAGTGGAGAACAATGGCGGAGGAGCTCCTCACAACCCAGATAAACTGAAGCATCAAAAACAGTGGAATAGCCACGCGTATTCAAATACAGAGATATATAATCTGGCAGAATGCGGTCACCAACCCGTAGGTAAGACAACAAGTGTCTGGCGCGGTTGTTACATCGGTTACTACTGCTACAATTGCAGGTTATCAAGATTTAAGTGAGTCTGAACGTGGTGTTATAGTCGACGCACGCGCTATGGGACACAGCATCTCCGAGATAGCGATGAAGTGGGGATTTCACGAGTGTAGCGTGAATATCACAAATCCGATAAAACATTAAATCTCTGACACCGATGCGGCCGGAAAAAGATCGTGCAAGAACGGGACCAACGACGACTGAAGAGAGTCGTTCAGCGTGACAGAAGTGCAACTCTTCCACAAATTTCTGTAGATTTCAATGCTGGGCCATCAAAGTGTGTCACTGTGCGAACCACTCAACGAAACATAATCGATATGTGCTTTCGGAGCCGAAGGTCCATTCGTGTACCCTTGGTGATTCCAGGGCTCAAAGCTTTACGCATCGTCTGGGCGCGTCAACACCGACATTGGACTGTTGATGACTGGAAACATATTGGCCTGTCGGACAAGTCTCAAGAATCCATGGATCCTGAAGGTCAGTAGGGGATTGTTCAAGTGATGGAGGCTCTGTAATGGTGTGGGACATATGCAATAGGAGTGATATGGGACCCCTGATACGTATAGATTCGACTCTGACAGGTAACACGTACGTAAGCATCCTGTCTGATCACAATGCGATACCCCACCCGTCCATAGCTGCAACAGAGTGGCTCTAGGAACAGTCTTATGAGTTTAAACACTTCCACCGGCCACCAAATTCCCCAGACATGAACATTATTGAGCATATCTGGGATGGCTTGCAACGTTCTGTTCAGAAGAGATCTCCACCCCGTCGTACTCTTACGGATTTATGGACAGCCCTGCAGGATTCATGGTGTCAGTTCCCTCCAGCACTACTTCAGACATTAGTCGAGTCCACGCCACGTCGTGTTGCGGCACTTCTGCTTGCTCGTGGGGATTCCCCATGATATTAGGCAGGTGTACCTGTTTCTCTGGCTCTTCAGTGTATTTCTGCATCCAGTGCTAAGCGATGCTTGAACTGGTGCAAAGAACGCCTCAGGACAGTGGCTGACTGGAAATGAGTGATTTGGAATGATAACTCACGCTATACTCTATGGCGTTCCGATTGAAGGGTTTGGGTTTGGCGAATACCATTGTGTGTAGGGGTACGGAGCAGGATGCGTTACAGAATGGGGTGTTTTTCGTGGTTAGTGTGCGGTCCCCTGATTATGCTTTAGTAAACGCGAAATTCCCGAATACATTTGCTGTATTGTGTGTTGGGTAAGGTAGGGGAGCACTTAGGAGGCGATTTTTGGATTCGTCCGTGCATTGTCCAGACATGAAGTTAATGGAAGGCCTTTGGTATGAATCAGAACGTCGCCCTCGCTCCAGACTCTAGCGTCTAAAAGCGAATACTATCTCTGGTATGAGCTCTTCACGAAGAATGTGATGCCGTTCCTCCACAGACATTAAGACACCTCGTTAAAGGCATCCCCGTAACAGAGGCGGAGGGTGCACACACTTCATATTAACGTCCAATAATAGGTGTCCGAACAGATCTTCCTATTTAATTGTGTACTAACGGTAAGTAAAATTTCGTTATTTTCTGTCGTCCATGGCGTTGCAGTTTTAACGGCTGTCTTAATCAGCTATTACTACTATACTGTGCTACTGATACTTCGAGTTCGTGTAAATGCGTATCATTCTTTCTGGGAAGTTTAAATTTTACAGAGGTTAATGTACAGAGCGTTCGATTTTTCTCATGACAACACAGGCGGGTTTGTGTCTGCTGGCCACCGGGGCCGCACATCTCGGTCGAATGGGTGGCGTTCTCCGCGTTAACACATTTTCGGGCACTGTCATTCGAACAGTGAAATAAACATCGTGGGTGTAACAGTGAAGTTTGTAAACGCAACAATGGAAAAATGGTTATTTCATTTCACGAGTGTTTATTTACGATTCGTATGTGCGTACAGAGTCAGCTCGTATTAGTCGGCAATGTTTGAACAGAAGTTTCCTGAATTCCGAGTCGTGCTGCAATTCACAATTTAGTGAATAAATTTCGTGGAACGGAAAGTGTTAATGAGAAGATCTCGACGTTACTGCATATCACCTAGAGAACTTCCCTTAAGCGTCTCTTAGATGTCTTTCACAGCAAATTCAAATTTATTGTACCGCTGTACAAAGAGCTGCAAAGTTACTTGGGCAAATGCCCTGTAAGGTAACAGTAGTGCAAGAACTTAAATCTGGCGATCCCGGAAACAGGGTTGGATTTCGTGAATGAAATTTGAAACAAATGTTAGGTGTTGAAATGGATACTTGTATTATTCTATTTTCAGACGAGGCTTGGTTCCATGTACACTTGTATGTTGACTGCCAAAACTGTCGACATTGGAGGCCGATAGCCTTACTTTGGCTCGTGAGGAACACCTTCATGATCAGAAGATAGGCGTGTGGCGCCTAGTTAGTGACAGAAAAATGAGGTCAATTTTTTAATTACGCAGTTTACAGTGAAAGATATGAGTAAAACATTTTGCAGCCGTTATTTAATGAACTGAGTGAAAGAAACGAAGTTTCGCGTTTTTCAACAGGAATCGACAAGGGCTCATACGGCCAATGTTTCTTTAAAATGCTTTACTATTCCAGTCTCTGATCCCAAATGAATTCTTTAGACGATGAGTGGTTTCAGTCTGTTATGACCATCCTCAGATCTTTTTTACACCAAGTCCTAAAATGACGGTGCTACGCTGATTATATGTTTTGACGATGCCATTATGGCCGTATCACTTTAGGACATGGTGTAAAAAAGATCTGAGGATGGTCATAACAGACTGAAACCGGTCATCGTCTAAGGAATTAATTTGTGATCAGAGACTGGAATAATAAAGCATTTTACAGTATTGGATCAGTGTTTGTACACGCGATTATGTCGCAGTTGGTGAAATGTTTCTTTACACACAATTCACTATGTGTTCCATGACAGTCATTAACTACAATATCCGACCCGCTCAAAGCCCCGGCTTAACCCTGTGCAATTTTTGTTTGTGGGGAGCACTGATGAAGTGTGCACAACAAATTCGCACTCGTTACAGGAGCTCGAGGATAATAACTGCGAACCAATTAATTCAGTTTACTAAAGAGAATTACATCATAACTAACTTCGTCTGAACGTGACTCGGAAGGCCCAACGGTACCGACCGACCACCGTGTCACCCTCAAACAATAGGCGTCACTGGACGCAGATATGGAGCAGCATGTGGTCAGCGCACCACTCTCCCGCCCGTTGTCAGTTTTTCGTGACTGGAGCCGTTACTTTCCAGTCTTAACAGCCTCTCAACAGGGCTCACTGAGTGCGCCCCAACTGCCAGACCCGGACGGTCAGCCATCCAAGTGCTGCCCAAAACCGGCAGCGCTTAAGGGCGGCAACGCAGTAGGCAGCCAGGCCGCAGCAGCCAGTAAAACAATGATGGCGTATGGTAGGCCGCGCACTGGGCAACCAGGATTCTCTGGCTGTGGGGGCCGGAGAAACGCGGGCAACTGCACGGCAGCCAGGTGGCAACAGAGTGTCTCGCAGTGAGCGTATGTGTCTGCCTGCAGTCTCCGCGCTCTCGTCCAAGCAGCCAGACCTTGTGTTCGTGTGACCGAGAAACGAAATACACCGCGACTTTTGATACGGAGAAATTTATTGGTGAGGTAGTAAAACGAAGAGCAATCTGGGATATTTCATCAGAAGAATACAGTGATCGTCATTTGAAGAGAAGGAGTTGGGAGGAAATAACAAATATAATGTGTAACCGCTACATAATGAACATTTGTTATACATACAATAATGGAAGAGAGGGTATCAATTTACACTTAACAATAAATGATAATAAATGTCTTGGAAGCAGTAATAGTTACATGCACGGTGTAAATGACACAGATAATTACTACCCCAGTGCAATTTGTTTTGCCACTCCAGCGGATTTTCATTTGTAAAATAATCCGCAAATAAAGCCCTATGTGGTGATGATGAGTGACACCCTCTGCCTGTATGACAGGGGGGAATTTCCAGTTCTGGAGATACATACAATGTGTCTTCAAATTTATAACCATCTCTTTCGCGCACATAATTGTGTAAAACACAGCACGCTTTTATTATGATAATTGCGAAGTCTTCTCGAACGTCCATTGGGCGATGAAAAATTCTCCATTTGTTTGCCTGAATGCCAAATGTGCATTCTATAAAAAACCTAGCTCGAGAAAGTCGGTAGTTAAAGATCCTTTTCTCGTTTTTTAAGCTCCTTCCTCCATAAGAACGCTCCTCAAGTAGAGGATGAATCCAATATCTTTTTTTGGCTTTGCGTTTCTTTCGAGTCAAAATGTAGGCAATTATTACATCTTCCACGTCCATCTCGTTCGGCTGATCTATCACGACTGTCAGCTGGCTGCCTCAAACTGGCTGCTCAACATTTATGGCTGCCGCAGCCTGGCTGCCTAGTGCGTTGCCGCCCTAACTTCGGTGATCTGACGGGAACCGCTGTTGCCACTGCGGCAAGGCAAATGGCACAATTACACGACGTAATGTATAATTTCTCGAGAAGAAGTCAGAAATACTGAAAGGTCTCTGTTGGATCCCTTTCATGTTAATTTCTTAAATCTGTTGTCATTTACGGCATAAATTCCACTTCTAAATTTATTGTGGCGTTTCTGACTATCTGCGAGGAGACTGAGTAGTGGAACGTGTTACTTTTACACATAAACAAGAACGATCTGTCACACTACTACACTTTAAAACACAGTTTATATGCAATTCATGTCACACAGTCTCATACGGAACCTACATCCGCTTTCTTTTATGTATTGTATATGATAAGATACTGTCATCCCCCTTCCCTTCTGTGTGAGAGGATGAACGAGCAAATGTATTTCTAGTTGCATGCTTGAGGGTAGCAGACAAGCCTGTTTGCTAGAGAACAGTAGGACCAACGTCGGAACAGGTAGCTATGCTTTCTAAAAGCAAAGAGGTTTCTAGCCTTAGTATGGTTCTGTCCGTCCCTTGTCATGTTGGTACAGGAAGCTGCCCCTCTGGTCACTTCCGTTTTGTTCGGGAAGCACGCTCGGTAGGAGCGCAGGTCAGTCTGTCCGCGGCGAGCGTCTGAAGTGGTAAGATCTCCGGCTAAGCTCGTGTCTGCTTAGTCCGCAGGACAATGGATTTCTTAAGTTCAGCCTAACTGAAAATTTAATCACCTTTATTTCAGGTTTTAGCTCTAAAATATCTAATGTTATCTTAAATTGCAACGCACTGTATTTCGAGTGTCAACTTCAGAATATCTTCCAGTAGTTGCTTTGTCGCTACTTTGTGAGTAAAGTGGAACCACGTGTTGATCAGAAACTCTAACTAAGATCATCACTCTTAAATTCGAATGTGCGTGAGATTATAACGTCTCGTCTTAACAATATTTTTCAATATAGCAACTTTTCTTTATGTTCAACCCACGTGGGGTGTACTTTGTGAGACCAGTACCACATGAAGCATGTGGCGTAATGATCAATGTAGCTCTCAGCTATTCTTTTCGGGAAGATTTCACAGAGAGTTAGTATGAATTTAGTATACCAGTGTGTGGTAATTACATGACGGACAGGATTGCTCTACAAACGTTACTTCTTTGGGTGAAAATTGAATCGGTTGGTTGTAGTTAATTTCCTCTTGCATATGTTTCAATGTTCTTCGTGTGTTATTTTATGAATGTAGTGTTGTATGCAGTCTCCTAATCTTGGCTCCCTATTTGATGTGCTCCGTAAGATTACAAACTCACATTTTCACCATCCTAAATAAGGCACCAGCTTAGTTATGACTCAAGTTTAATATGCTGAAATTTCAATGATCAATGTTAAGATAAATTTCCAAATATAAACTGATTTATTTCTTTTTATTTAAATTCTCTTTTTTATATATGTATCACCGGTTTTCGTATGACTATTAAATGATTATAATTAATGTTAGTCTGGTTGGAAATTTGGTAAGCTAGACTGGATACCTGGCGAAACAGTTGCTCAGTAATGCAACGTTAACTTCCTCAGGTAGCTCACAGCTTTTAACCCACGTTTACGGTCTTGAATATCAGCACCGCTCACATAACAAATTAAAGCAACAATATTACAATACGTGGAAAACAATGGCAGGATGCACCTGCATCTTCTTGCATGACGTGCTTGAACACAAAATTTATTTGCGTTTGTTTTAAATGTATTACTGTGGTGGTAGACGACGGGCGACAAGGCACCAGATTCGGAAGGCAACAGAGCGTCCGCTGCCCGCCATCTACTGTGCCGTGTGTGAAGTCATCAGATAAATGGAACACCCTGTACGGTGTGGATAAGCTTGCCACTTAACTGGTAACTGATGATGCCCGTGAAGGGACTGCCTTTGTTGAGGACAAAGCCGAGATGCACCGCGGCGACGGAGGCCGCCGGTACCTGGAGGACGGGGCACGGCTGCGGAGTGCAGGAGACGGTGTAGGACTGCTCCAGCAGGCACAGCCGGGTGCTGCGGCAGAGCTGGGCCAGCGCCTCCGCGGTGGACAGCACGGGGGGCCCGCGGCGCAGCGAAGGGACGCTGGAGCCGACCGCCAGCGCTCGCGATGACCACTGCAACGACAGCAGGCAGCCAACTGCTCTTTCTCCGCAGGCAGCCTCAGCGCAGGCCGAGGCAGAAGGTTACTGCACAGACGCCTGTATGTATTCATCTCGAACGTTTTTCAATTGCTATTTGATGCCTGATGATGAGATAGCACCCCGAAACATGTTGTAATGTTAAATAAGTTAAGCAAATCGCCAAAGAACTAATAGCAGCCACTGAACAACTTGTTCTTATACACTGACGGAAAAAAAACGCAACAACAAAAAATAACACAGGTCTGCAAAAAAAAATATTTTTTGAAAGTTGTTTGGAATTTGATAACTGACTTTTACTTACTTTGCAGTACTGATTTCAAAAATGCAATCCATTTTTTTCTATCGCGTCAGGTTTTCTCACAAAAAAGGGAGTGTTTTTGGGTATAATAACAAAATTTAAGCTATTTATCACATTTTTTTCAACGTTGTAAAATTTTATTTTATTTCTAAGTCATCTTCTAAACTACATATCCAGTATACTTCCACTTGTCTTTAAGCTCATAAGTCATTATAATAACGCTTTCACATTCTCTGGAAGCTTCTTTTATTGCTTTTCCGGCTGTGGACTCGTTGAGGATCATCTCTTTTTATCATCCAGCAGTAGTCCGCTACTAACATGTTGACGTTCCATCTTCCTTGATATCTTCTTTCCATTCCTTTGATGTCTTGCTGAAACCTTTCGCCCTGCTCTTCACTTACATCACCAAGGTTCGCAGGGAAGTAATCAAGATGTGAGTGGAGCAAATGAACTTTAATGCTCATGTTACAGTCCAGCTTCTTAAAGTTGTCGAGCATGTCCACGACGATTGTCTTGTAGTTTGGATCTCTTCTGTTTCCTAGGAAACCGGTAACAACTAATTTAAAAGATGTCCGGTTTTTTTTGCCTTTTCTGTTTTTTCCATTTTTTCCACAAAGTTAGGATGTCATTATTTTTCTACTGTCTGGTTCGACAAAGATTACTTCCTTTAGCTTTGCTTCGGATAAACCAGGAAACTGTCCCCTTCTTTTGGCAATGCCTCAACAAATTGTTTCATCAGCCCCAACTTAATGTGAAGTGGTGGAAATAACACCTTTTTGGGATTCGCAAGGCTTTTCCTCTCATCATTTTTATCCCTTGCGTGTAAGGTTTCTCTCAAGGGCCATGCTTTTTTATGTAGTGTTGCTTTCTGTCTCTACAGTCCCATTCACAGAGAAAGCAAGGGAACTTTGTACAGCCAGGTTGTTGACCAAGCAGAATTGAAATCACTTTTAAATCACCACATAGTGCCCATTTGTGGTCTGAATAGAACAGCTTGCTTAAAACCAGTTCACGGTTTTCGTAACATTCTTTTAAGTGAACCGAGTGTCCACTGGTATAGAAGCATACTTATTGCCATTGTGTAGACGTACTGCTTTAAGCCTTCTTTTTGAAGAATCAATAAAAAGTCTCCACTCATCAGGAGAATATTATATTTTGAAACATGCCGTAAGTCCAGGAACATCATTGCCAAACACCAGGTCACCTTCTTGAGAGAAGAAAGATACAAATTCCTTTTCCCTCGATCGACACCAAGAAAAGGATGTACCCGGAGCTAACGTATGTTTATCTTTCAATCTATATCCTAAAACATCTGCTGATTCTTTAGAAAGGCCTAGGTCTCTTACTAAATCGTTCAGTTCAGATTGTGAGAATGGAATGGGATCGGTTTTGCCAGGATCGTAGCAATTTCTGTCTTCTTCACTATCACTTTGCTGAGCCAATGGCTAATGATCATCTATATCAAATAATGGAGGAGAGGGTATTGATACTTCAGATCCATAAGGAACAAGGCGAATGGCTGATTGAATGTTAGGGTAAGAAATATCCTTTTTGTTTTTCAAATTGAAACCTCGTACGTTGCAAGAACAAAAATAGCAGTCATCACTATGATTTTTGGGCTCCCTCCAAACCACTGGTATTGCAAAACGTAAGGACTGCTTTTTACGTTGAAACCATTGCCTCAGTTCTTCAATATACACTGAACAAACTTTATGTGGGGCCCAAGGCTTATCTTGATCACCCAGCTTTATACCAAAATAGTCGAAAAATACCTTTTCAGCAAAATCGGAAATGTTTCTTTGTTGCTTTTTAATGGTATAGTTACGACAAATGTAGCAGAACCAATCTGGCGAGCTTATACATCGCCTGGCACCCATTGTCCATAAAACAACTTCACAACATAAGAAAACAGTTACTACTTTAAAGCACTAGTAACAACAACACGTGAACAGCACAGAGTGAAGAGGTTCTGTGAACTGAAGGACAATAGCAGAAGCTCACTGCTTGGTAGTGGCCGCGGAAGGGGCAGCGCGACAGACAGGCACTGATATGAAAATACTGCTGGTTTATCCTAATTACCCTTTATTTTACGTATATATAGAATAAAAACGGCTAAATAAGTTTATAGCCATTATAAAAACCAAAATTCAAACTATCGAAAAAAGCTAACACTGGACAAACAGTTTATGAAATAGCTGTACGTGATGGAATTTTTTCACTATTTTTTCCGAAATCAGGGTTGACAACACTATAAAAATCACTTAATAAATTTGACACAATTTTTATGTCGCAGACCTGTGTAATTAACGTATTTTCGGAAATAATTTTTCTACGTAACATGTTTCAGTGATTAACACATCACAGTTTCATGCAAGCGTGAGATAAACCATTGTAAATGTGAAATGTTGGTACAATAATAACAGCTGTAACCACCAGAATGTTGAATTCAAGCATGCTGACGTGTATGTATTGTGTTGTGCAGATGCCAGATGTCAGTTTCAGGGATAGAGTGGCATGTCGGCTGCACACAGGCACGGTTAAGGCTGTTTGTAGATGACGCTGGGTTTTTAGTCCGATATGTCCCATATGTGCTCGATTGCAGACAGATTTGGTGATCGATCAGGCCAAGGCAACGTGTGGACATTCTGCAGAGTATGTTGGGTTAGCCGACCATGATGGCCGAGCGGTTCTAGGCGCTTCAGTCCGGAACCGCAGACTGCTGCGGTCGCAGGTTCGAATCCTGCCTCAGTCAGGTTTAAGTAGTTCTAAGTTCTAGGGGACTGATGACCTCAGATGTTAAGTCCCATAGTGCTCAGAGCCATTTGAAGCATTTTTTGTGTTGGTTTACAACAGCGGTATGTGGACGAGCGTTACCCTGTTGGAAAACGCTCCCTGGAATGTTGTTCACGAATGGCAGCGCAACAGGTCGAATCATCAGACTGACGTACAATTCTGAAGTCACGCTGCATGGTATAGCCACGAGAGTGCTTCTGTCATACGAAATAGCATCCCAGACCATAACTGCAAGTGTAGTCCAGTGTGTCCAGCATGCAGATGGATTGGCTGCAAGCTCTCAAGTGGCCTCCTTCTGACTAACACAAGGCCATCTCTGGCACTGAGGCAGAACCAGCTTACAGCAGAAACCACAATAGGCCTCCACCCTACCCTCCAGTGGGCCCTCGCTTGACATCACTGAACTCGCAAATGGCGGTGGTTTGGGGCAAGTCGAATTCACGCTACAGGGCGTCTGGCTCGGAGGTGTCCTTGAAGTAACAGATTAGTAACAGTTCGTAGTGTCACCGTGGCGCCAACTGCTGCTCAAAGTGCTCCTGCAGATTCAGTACGATGCACCAGAGCCATGCACCGAACACGATAGTTTTCTCACTTGGTAGGCCGCGTGGCTGTCCGTAGCCCGGTTTTCTTACGAGCGTACGTTCTTGCCACCAACGCTGCCAGCAATCTTGTGTAGTGGCTACATTTTTACCAAGTCTTTCTCCAGTATCGCAGAAGGAACATCCAGCTTGTCGCCGCCCTCTTACACAGCCTCGTTCAAACTCAGTGAGATGCTGATAATGGAGTTTCTGTCGCCATAAATTCGTTCTTGATTAACACCAGCTCACTCCAATCTCAAAGGCAACTAACGCTCACGACCGTTAGAGCGTGTATTTAAAGCAAACCTGATTTGCATCCTTATAGCGAGAGTAATAGCGCCACTGTTATGCGACGTGAGCGTAATTTGAAGAGACATCACCTTTCAGATGTAGAAACACTTCGACCAACTATCGTACATGTCGAACAACTTCTTCTCGGTGCTGCGAATTTTTTACGTAAGAGTATTTTAACAAACAGTCTGACAATGATAACAATTTTTCTAATGTGTTTTCTGTGAGAGCCAAAAGCAACACAAGTTTTAATGCTTTATTATCAAGAGACAACAACATAAACACAACAATTACTTCAATTGCAGTAGGGGTTCAAGAATGTCTCACTGACTTCTAAAGCAGAGGCTACACCGAATGGTCGTGTTCGGTCTAACACGGTCAAAAAATGCAGGAACATCCTTAATTTTTGCAGATGTTGCTACTATCTGGCCAACAAGGCCAGCTTCTAATTCAACAAGGGTTTCATAAATAAAGTTGTACATCTTTTTCATTGTGCTAAAACGTCCAGAGAGGTCAAATTAGAGAATCGAGTTAATGGATCAAGTAGGAGATATGGCCCACTTAAACAGTCGCGCACAACATCTGATCACACATTCACGTAGATCCGCAATTGACGATCTTGAGTAAATGTTGCATGTGGATTAACCTCACTCAAAACATGCGAATTGTGAGTGTTGAAGACCCCATCACACTGAACGCAGTTTCATCGATATACAGCACAGAGGAAGGAAATGTAGAGCGCATTTGACACTGTTCCAGGTACCACTGCGAAAAACGTGCTCTGACTGGATAATTATCTGGTTTCACGTTGTGCACATGTTGTAAGTGAAATGGATAGACAACTGCTCATGAATGATGTTTGTTATATTCGTCTGATTCGTCTCCATGTTATGCGCAACTGCACGAGTCTGAGGGCCATTACACCCTCTGCTGGATTAAAAAACAGGTGACAGGTAATTAATATGTTAGAGGATAATGTTCGTCTCTCGTGCACCTCACAGAGTTCGTCGGTGTAAATAATTTTCGCCCCCGTGTGAGTGTATTCTTTTTTTACTATAAGAAATGGTGATTTTTTTTTCTCTTTTTTAGGGAAGCGCTCATTTCACAACAATTCCCGCAAGCATGAGGTGACAGGTCACATATAATATCCACCAAGTTGATCGGCTATCGAGTTTCGTTAGCATTCGATGCGGATATCTCACATGATTTCATGCGTGCGTACCGGAGATGTACAAAAACGCTTCTTTCTTCGAATGATTTACTATAATTACTGCAATAACAAAATGTCACGTAATGATTTATCGACGGTGAATACCTCGATATAAGAGTGCTCCTCCGAGAGCGTACAGTCAAAGAAGCGCCAGGAAATATACACCGGTGGGAATAAATCGGACACCCAAAAATAATTAATGTAGAGTAATGGATGTTCAAGAACAGGTTTGTTTAGGTAACATTCTGAAATGATTAACATTGCAAGCTCGCAGGTTAAGGTAAGCTCGAGATAAGCCATTAGAAATGTGGAACAGTGGAACATTAATAACCGGTGTAACAGCCAGAATTTTGAGAGCAAGCGTGCAACGTGGATGCATTATACTGTACTGGTGCCCAATGTCAGTTTGTGGGTTGGAGGTCCATGCTGTTGCAGTTAACCGGTCAATACAGGTTATCGAGCTGGCCAAGGCAGCATGTTGACACTCTGAAGAGCAACAACAGTGGCTACAAGAGCGGTACGTGGACGAGCGTTATCCTGTTGGAAAACACTCCTTGAAATGCTGTCCATGAATAGCTTCGCAACAGGTCGAATCATCAAATTTACGTCCAAATTTATAGTGAAGGTGCGTGGTGTAGTGCATACGAAATCGCATCCCGACTGTTACTCGAGGTGTAGTCTAGTGTGTGTAGCACACAGACAGGTTAGGTTGCAGGTCCTCAACTAGCCTCCTTCAGACCAACACGCAACCATCGCTGGCACCGAGGCAGAACCAGCTTTCATCAGAAACCAAAACAGGCCTCCACCCTGTCCTCCAGTGCGCTCTCGCTTGACATCACTGAATTCGGAAATGGCGGTGGTTTGGGGCAAGTGGAATTAACGCTACAGGGCATCTGGCTCGGAGGGATCCTTGAAGTAATCGACTTGTAACTGTTCTGTCACTGTGGTGCCAACTGCTGCTTAAATTGCTGCTGCATATGCGGCACGACGAACCAGAGTCATACACCGAACACCATGGTCGTCCCTCTCCCTCGGGATGGGATGTTGGAGAATACCTTCATCCTGGACACTGCTCTCACCGACGCAGTCCGCTCCTGCCGCTCTGTCTTTGTGGCGTCGATCGACGTTTCTAAAGCCTTCGATTCGGTAGATCATGCAGCCCTTCGCCCTGTGCTGAGGGCTCATGGCCTGCCGGAAAGCTTTATTGAATACGTCGACCGGTGCTACGAGGGCAGCGCGACAGTGATAGCTGGCGGCGCCGGCGTGGGCGTGTCTGTGCAGCCGTCACGGGGCGTCCGTCAGGGCGATCCCCTCTCCCCCCTCCTTTTCAATTTTGCGGTGGACCATGTTTTAGGACAACTGCCCTCCCACATCGGAGCTCGCATACTTGGTCGCAGAATCAACGCTGCGGCCTTTGCTGATGACATCCTGCTCTTCGCATCGACCGCGAGGGGCTTGCAGTCCCTCATCGACGCAGCCATCGCAGCCCTCGCACATCTGGGGCTGCAGGTCAACGCCCGGAAGTGTTTCACCCTCGCCTTGGTCGCGTCAGGACGCGAAAAGAAGGTGAAGGTGGATGGGGACATCACCTTCAGGGCAGGCAACACCACCATGCCTGCCCTGCGCGTGGGTGAGACCTTCCGGTACCTGGGGCTGCAATTCTCCACCGCCGGTCGCTGCATTTTCAACCCCCGACGCCATCTGGGGGAGCAGCTGGATGTCATCACGCGAGCTCCGCTCAAGCCGCAACAGCGCCTCTGTGCTCTCACGAATGTGCTCCTTCCTGGCCTGTACCATGGGCTGGCACTTAGCCGCACCCGCTTGGGTGCGCTAAAATCCGCCGACATCACCGTCAGGGCCGCCGTCAGGAGATGGTTCCGCCTCCCGGCGGACACTCCCCTGGGCTACTTCCACGCTCCTGTTGCCCAGGGGGGCCTCGGCATTCCATCGTGCCGTTGGATGGGGCCAAACCTTCGTCGGTCCCGTCTCCTGGCGTTAAAGAAGATCGGGCCAGCCTTCGACGGTGCAGGCCTGGATGAGGTGCAGCGTGAGATCGAGGTACTGGAGCGGCATCTTATGTGGGAGGGCCACCTCCTCAAATCGTCAACGCAGGTTGGAGAAATGTGGGCAGCACGCCTACACGTTGCCATCGACGGCGCAGCGCTGTCATCTTCCGCCGCCGTCAAAGGGCAACATCAGTGGGTCGCCGACACCAGTCGTCTTCTATCTGGGCGTAACTACATCGACGCTCTCCGCGCCCGCATCAACGCCTTCCCGACGAGGGCACGGCGTAGCCGGGGGCGGGAAGCGGACACCAGAAGCCGCGCGGGCTGCCAGGCCGTGGAGACCGCCAACCACGTATTACAGGCTTGCTACAGAACGCACGGGTCCCGAGTGAAGCGTCATGACGCAATTGTGCGCTATGTCGCTCGTGGACTCGTGCAGAGGGGCTTCAATGTTTCTGTGGAGCCCCACCTCCGTACACCTGAGGGGATACGCAAGCCTGACGTGGTGGCGGTCAAAGACGGCACCGCCCGCGTGATTGACGCCCAGGTAGTCGGAGACCATCTCCGGCTCGACTGGTGTCACTCTCAGAAGGCTGCCTACTACGACACGCCATCCATCCGGCGTGCCATCTCCAATCTGCACCGTGACGTCGAAGAGGTGACTGTGTCCACCGCGACATTGAACTGGAGGGGCGTATGGTCTCCAGCGTCGGCGAAGGATCTCTGCGCATTAGGATTTCGACCCCGAGAACTGGCGGTGCTCAGCACGAGAGTACTGCAGAGCTGCTACACAAGTTACCGTATTTACGAGCGAATGACGTCCGCAAGGCCGATGCCACGAGCCGGCGTCGGATAGACTGCTGGATATTTTCTTCGCCTTGACTCCTGGGGCCTATCCACAGGAGGAATAACCGTCTTTGTTCTTTGTTCTTTGTTCTTTCTCTTTGTCTATCTGTGTTTTCTTCCTTTTTCCTAAATACTTTATATTTGTTGTTGTTGTTTTTATTCGCCCTGTAAGTCCCCACCTCGGTGGTGGACAATGGCGTACAAATGTCATCTTTTGTAATAATATATTGTATTGTATTTATATGTGTTATTCCTCGGAATAAAGACGGCTTGTCATAGTGCCACGTGACCACCCAGAGCCCGACCTTTTTGCGACCGTGCGTTCTTCTGATCACCACTGCCAGCAATCGTATACAGTAGCTACATTTCTGCTAAGACTTTCATCAATATTGGAGAAGGAACATCCAGCTTCTCATGGCCCATTTACACCACCTCGTTCAGAGTCATTGAACTGTTGGCGTCTTTGCCGCCTGAAGGATGATCTTGACCAACATCAATTCACGACCGTTACATCGGGTATTTAAAGTAAAGCTGATGAGCATTCCACAGTGACGCTACTAGAGTCACTCTTATTCGACTGGTGCGAACCTTGAGTAGACATCATCTTTCAGATGTAGAAACACGCCTACCAACTTTAATTTATGTCGCACAACTCCCTCTTTCTGTTTTGATTTCGTTCCGTCAGTGTGTCACTTCCTTTCAAAACCCACCAGGTTAGCCAAGGGCACTAATGCGCTGCTTCCTGGACTCGGGTAGGCGCGCCGGTCCCGGATCGAATCCGCCTGGTCGATTACCGATGTAATGTTCTGGACAGCCTGGATGTGGTTTTTACGCCGTTTTCCACATCCCGCCAGGTGAATACGGGGCTGGTCCCCACGTTACACCTCAGTTACACGAATGGAATGCAGACATCTGAACATGTTCGCACTATTCTATGGATTACACTGGGCGCAGACAGCTGGGGTACACTAATTCCATCCCGGCGGGGGGTGGGGGGGGGTGGAGGGGGGTTACAGGGTGGCGGCAGGAAGGGAATCCGGCCGCCCCTTCAAATCAACCTTGCCAAATCCGTCCTAACCATACCAACCCTGCGAAACCGCAGGGCAAGGCACCAGCAAAAGAAGAGTTTGTTACTTCCTTTCACATACATCTTGTGAAATGCACTGTGCAAGGAAATCAGAAAAATTAGTGTTCATATGGATGGTTGGCAACAGTCGCTGTTCGCGTATGGAACAGAAGTGGGGGGAACTAAAAGCGGTAGGAGAAGTACCACCCGACACACGCTGTAAGGAGCCTGTTGCAGCACAAGTAAAAGAAGAGTATATAGACCACAGTTTGTCTGACAGCTATAGTACTTTTTACCAGTTTTGCAGCGACGCATATGCTGAGGAAACTGCCACTTACCGCCTTGAAATGCTCGTCAGTGGACGTGCCAGGGGCGACGATGACGCTGTATCCGGCGGGCTCAACGCCCTCAAGCCCAAAGAAGGGCAGCGGCACCGTGAAGACCGCCGTGATGGAGACTACCCTTGCGCAGTAGGCTCCTTGCACTGTCACGAATACCAGAGACGCACACAGGCACAGCACGCGGTGAGAGTCGAGGCGAGCGTGCAACTCACCGCCATCTGGGTGTGGACAAGCGGGAGTTAGCGACAGAAGAAATCGGTTACGTCTGTGCCAGGTGGGCATAGGTGGGCAAGGGTGCGCAAAAAGCTGACACACTGGCAGCCAGGCAGTAGCAAACGCTGAGGTAACAAGAGTCATTGTATATCTCTTAATACATACTCATGCTCATAAATTAAGGATAATCGCAGAATGTGGTGCCACACAATTTGGCACTACACAAAAGTGGCGCTAATATCATAGGCATATGGGGAACACACACGACACAGATCTCTAAGTCCATGGTATTGGTGGTAAGTTGAAAAATCGTCCCGAAACGCATGTGCTACAAAACGCAAAACGCAACTGTTTTCTGCGCATGTACCCCGACATCAATATGACACATGTTCACCCTGCACTGGTACACTGACCGCACAACGGGTTGGCATACTCTGGATCAGGTGGTCGAGCGGCTGCTGGGGTATAGCCTCCCATTCTTGCACCAGTGTCTGTCAGAGCTCCTGAAGTGTCGAAGGGGTTTGAAGACGTGCAGTGATACATTGACCGAGAGCATCCCAGACGTGCCCGATGGGGTTTAGGTCTGGGGAACAGGCAGGTCACTCCATTCGCCTGATATCTTCTGTTTCAAGGTACTCCTCTACGATGGCAGCTCGGTGGGGCCGTGCATTATCATCCATCAGGAGGAAGGTGTGATCCACTGCACACCTGAAAAGGCGGACATACTGGTGCAAAATGACGTTCCAATACACCTGACCTGTTACAGTTCCTCTGTCAAAGATATGGACCAATCATAATCCTACCCCATACCATCAAACCATGACATCCATACAGGTCCTTTTCAAGGACATTAAGGGGATGGTATCTGGTTCCTGGTTCACTATAGATGAACCCGACGAGAATCACTGTTCAGACTATACCTGGACTCTTCCGTGAACATAACCTGGGACCACTGTTCCAATGACCATGTACTGTATTCTTGGCACCAGGCTTTACGCGCTCTCCTGTGACCATGGGTCAGTGAAATGCAACTTGCAGGTCTACGGGCGAATAAATCATGTCTGTTCAGTCGTCTGTAGACTGTGTTAATGGAGACAACTGTTCCAGTGGCTGCGGTAAGGACCTTAGCAAGGCTACCTGCAATACTCCGTGGCCGTCTATGGGCACTGACGGTCTTCTTGTGGTGTTGTACACTTTGGATGTCCCATACTGTAGCGCCCTGACACGTTTCCTGTCTGCTGGAATCGTTGCCATAATCTTGAGATCTCACTTTGTGGCACACGGAGGGCCCGTGCTACAACCTGCTGTGTTTGACCAGCCTCCAGTCGCCCTAGTATTCTACCCTTCATAACGTCATCAATATGTGTTCTTTGAGCCATTTTCGACACACAGTCACCATTAGCACGTCTGAAAACGTCTGCATACTTTCTTGCTGCACCGTAGTCTGACATGCACCAACGTACCTCTGTGTGTGTGGACTGCTGCCAGCGCCACCGAGCGACGACCGCAGGTCAAATGCACCGGATGGTCATACCCAAGGTGATTTAAACCCGCAAACCGCCCAACAGACCGTTGTTTCACCATCACCATGTATCAGCATTGTCCTTAATTTGTGAGCATGAGTGTAGTACTGGGTCTCCTTTTGTCCGATATAATGCAGCAAATAGACGTGGAAAGGACTCAACAATTCCTTGAAAATACTCTGCAGAAATATTAAACCATGCTGCCTCTATTGCCGTCCACAACAGCGAAAGTGGTGACGGTCTAAGATTTTGGATAGGAACTGACCCTCCGATTATGTTCCACAAATGCTCCAACGGTCTCATGACAGACGATATAGGTTGGCAAAACGTTCGCTCGAATTGTCCAGAATGTTCTTCAAATCAATTGCGCACATTTGTGGCCCAGTGACATGGCGCATTGTCGTCCATAAAAATTCCTTCCTTGTTTGGGAGCATGCTGTCCATGACGGGCTGCAAATGGTCTCCAAGTATCCAAACGTCCAGAGGACCCAGTCAGTTCCATGTAAACTCATCCCATACCATTATGGAGCCACCACGAGCTTGTACGTGGCTTGTTGACAGCTCAGCGCTTATCCCCTGAAATCGGGACTCATTTGACCAGGTGACAGTTTTCCAGTACTATAGGGTCCAGCCGATATGGTCGCGAGCTGCGAAGAGGCGCTACAGGTGATGTAGTCCCGGCAGTGCTGTAAGAAAAGGCATTCGCTTCGGCCTTCTGCTGCCATAGCGCATCAACGGCGAATTTTGCCACACGGTGCTAACGGGTACGTTCGTAGTACGTGCCACATTTATTTCTGCTTTTATTTTGGGCAGTGTTGCTTGTCTGTTAGCACGGACAGCTGTAAACAAACGCCGCTGCCCTCGGTCGTAAAGTGAAGGCCATCGGTCACTGCATTGTCCTTGGTGAGGGGTAAGGCGTGAAATTTGGCATTCACGGTACACTTTTGGCACTGTGGATCTCGGAATGTTGAATTACCTAACGGTTTCTGAAATGGAATGTCCCATGTGTTTAACTCAAAGTACCATTCCGCGTTCACATTGTCTTAACTCCTGTCGTCGACCTGTAATTACATCGGGAGCCTTTTCGAGTGAATCAAATAAGTCTAAACGACAGCGCGTCAGTGCACTGCCCTTTTATATCTAGTGTACGCCATACTACTACCATCTGTATATGTGCATAACACTATTCCATGACTTTTGTCGCCTCGCTGCAAAGTTGACCTTCATATCTTTTAAGAGTAAGTGATACTGATAAAAACCTTGTTAAGAATATAAATATGGATGTATTAAGAATAAATTGTAACTCGACAACATAGCGTACATTGATATGAAACTTCCTGGAAGGTTAAAACTGCGTGCTGGAACTGGAATCGAATCCAGGATCTTTGCTTCTTTGTAAATAACCAACTGACCTACCACATTATGACTCACGACTCAACCTCACAGCTTTACTTCCGTCATTACCTCATCTTCTGTGTTCCAAAATTAACAGAAATTCATCTGCGAGACTTGTACGATTAGCACTCCCTTCTTCCAGGAGTGCTAATTTTGCAAGTCTCACAGGAAAACTGCTGTGATGTTTGGAAAATAGAAGATGAGGTACTGGCGGAAGTAAGGCTGTGAGGAAAGGTCATGAGTGGTGGTGGGGAAGCTCAGTTGGTAGAGCACTTGCTCGCGAAGGGCAGGATCTCAGGTTTCAGTCGCTGTGTGGCACACAGTTTTAATGTGCCAGGAAGTCTCAGGGACGAATTACTTTATGAAATTTTGCAAGACAGTCGAGTTTGTTGTAGTATTATAATCACACGAATACCCTCTGTGTATATTGTAAACATTGTGAGCAAAAGTATTGCTTTAATATCTGAAAATTTTGCATGCATTATACACTGAAGAGCCAAAGAAACTGGTACATCTGCCTAGTATCGCATAGGGCACCCGCGAGCATTCAGAAGAACGGCAACACAACGTGGCATGGACTCGACTCATGTTTGGAGTAGTGCTGGAGGGAACTGATACCGTGAATCCTGCAGGGCTGTCCGTAAATCCGTAAGAGTACGAGGGAGTGGAGAACAGCACGTTGCAAGGCAGCCCAGATAATGTTCATGTCTGGGGAGTCTGGTGTCCAGCGGGAGTGTTTAAACTCAGAAGTGTGTTCCTGGAGCCACTCTGTAGCAATTCTGAACGTGTGGGGTGTCGCATAGTCCTGCTGGAATTGCCCAAGTCCGTCAGAATGCACAATGGGCATGAATGGATGCAGGTGATCAGACAGGATGCTTACGTACGTGTCACCTGTCAGAGTCGTATCAGGGCTCCTATATCAATCCAGCTGCACACGCCCCACACCATTACGGAGCCTCCACCGGCTTGAACTGTCCCCTGCTGGCGTGCAGGGTCCATGGATTCATGAGGTACATGTCCATCCGCTCGATACAATTTGAAAGGAGACTCGTCCGACCAGGCAACATGTTTGCAGCCAACACGCCTGGGGGCGTTACGCCGCGCATTGTTCCCAGATCTTCTTGTTCTCCGTATTGGTTTTCATTCTGCGTTCTACCCTCGACAAACTTGGATTCGTTTATGGATTACGCATTCGTATTATGAGAGGACAGGAAAGTGGCGACGGGGTCCTTCCGAAACGTGACTTCAGCAGTGTGTTCACACCCACTGCCAGTTTTATGAATTCGAAGTTTCTGTTACTTTGACAACAGCAGCTGTCACTTCGACAGCAGCGGTACCAGGAACTGTTCCAACAACAGCAAAAATAGCCTTTTCGTTCTCCTGCAGCTCGCTCTCAGCACCAACGTCAGTTTTGGATCAGGACAAAGTTTACACCTCCGTTCGTTGCCTTAGACAGGTCTTCAGACAGCTGGGAACTCTACCTCCGTCGTTTTTTAATGTACTGTTTCGTTTATAGTTTTTTCTGGTAGGCAGCAAAGTGCGTTGCTCTTTTAGTACTCGTTTATACGGAGTGGTGCAGAAATTTCAACCATTCTGACATCATAGGTCTTTGTCTTTTAATGATCTGTGTGCTCTCTTAATCGGATACTACCACCATGGGAGGTCATTGTGGCGGCTGGGCTACAGTTTAATCAGTGGAATAAACAACATGACAATCTTACGCAGAATGGGCTGCCGACTTCCAGGGTCCAGTATACAAATCCCATTTCACGAATCAGAACTGTAAAGTCTTGTATGCAGAGTTATTGATTGAGGATTTAAAAATTTAAAGTTGTATGGCCTGACTGGATGGGAAAGCCCGAACGCCAGGCTCAGCCGAATAATTGGTAAGATCTACATCTACATGGATACTCTGAAAATCACATTTAAGTGCCTAGCAGAGGGTTCATCGAACCACCTTCACAATTCTCTGTTATTCCTATCTCGTATAGCGCGCGGAAAGAATGAACACCTTTATTTTTCCGTACGAGCTCTGATTTCCCTTATTTTATCGTGCTGATCGTTCCTCCCTATGTAGGTCTGAGTCAAAAAAATATTTTCGCGTTCAGAGAACATAGTTGGTGATATTAATTTCGTGAGAAGATTCCGTCGCAACGAAAAACGTCTTTCTTTTAATGATGTCCAGCCCACATCCTGTATCATTTCTGTGACACTCTCCCATATTTCACGATACCACGAAACTTGCTGCCTTTCTTTGAACTTTTTATATGTTCTCCGTCAATCCTATCTGGTAAGGATCCACACTACGCAGCAGTATATTAAAAGAGGACGGAAAGCGTAGTGTAGGCGGCCTCCTTAGTAGGTCTGTTACATTTTCTAAGTGTCTTGCCAACAAAACGCAGTCTTTGGTTAGCCTTCCCCACGACATTTAGGTTGTTCGTTATTGTAATACCTAGGTATTTAACTGAATTTACGGCTTTGAGATTAGTCTGATTTACCGTGTAACCGAAGTTTGAGTTCCTTTTAGCACTTATGTGGATGACTTCACACTTTTCGTTATTTAGGGTCAACTGCCACTTTTAGCACCATTCAGATTTCTTTTCCAAATCGTTTTGCAATTTGTTTTATCTTCTGATGACTTTATTAGTCGATAAACGACAGCTTCATATGCAAACAACCGAATACGGCTGCTCAAATTGTCTCCCAAATCGTTTATGTAGGTAAGGAACAGCAAAGGGCTTATAACACTACCTTGGGGAACGTCAGAAATCACTTCTGTTTTACTCGATGACTTTCCGTGAATTACTACGAACTGTGACCTCTCTGACAGGAAATCAGAAATCCAGTCACATAACTGAGACGATATTCCATAAGCATGTAATTTCACTACGAGCCGCTTGTGTGGTACAGTGTCAAAAGCCTTCCCCAAATCCAGAAACGTTCAAGCAATCTGGAATCCCTTGTCAACAGCACTCAACACATCATTGGAATAAAGAGCTAGTTGTGTTTCACAAGAACGATGTTTTCTAAAGCCATGTTGAGTGTGTGTCAACAAACCGGTTTCTTCGAGGTAATTCATAATATTCGAATACAATATATGTTTCAAAATCCTGCTGCATATCGACGTTAATCATATGGACCTGTAATTTACTCCTATCTTTCTTGAATAGTGGTGTGACCTGTACAACTTTCCAGACTTTGGATACGGATCTTTCGTCGAGTTGGTAACAATTTGACGGAAAGTCATCGAGTAAAACAGAAGTGATATCTGACGTTCCCCAAGGTAGTGTTATAGGCCCTTTGTTGTTCCTTATCTACATAAACAATTTGGGAGACAATTTGAGCAGCCGTCTTCGGTTGTTTGCAGATGAAGCTGTCGCTTATCGACTAATAGAGTCATCAGAGGATCAAAACAAACTGCAAAACGATTTAGAAAAAATATCTGAATGGCGCAAAAATTGACAGTTGACCCTGAATGATCAAAAGTGTGAGGTAATCCACATGAGTGCTAAAAGGAATTTGTTAAACTACAGTTACACGATACATCACTCTAATCTAAAAGTCGTAAATTCAATTAAATACCTAGGTAGTACAATTACGAACAACTTAAATTGGAAGGAACATATAGAAAATTCTGTGGGGAAAGTTAACCAAAGATTGCGTTGTATTGACAACACACTTAGAAAATGTAACAGACCTACTAAGGAGACTGCCTACACTACGCTTGTCTGTCCTCTTTTAGAATACTGCTACGCGGTGTGGATTCTTACCAGATAGGACTGACGGAGTACATCGAAAAAGTTCAAAGAAAGGCAGCACATTTTGTATTATAGTGAAATATGGGAGAGAGTGTCACAGAAATGATACAGGATTTGGGCTGAACGTCGTTAAAAGGAAAGCGTTTTTCGTTGCGACGGATTCTCCTCACGAAATTCCATTCATCAACTTTCTCCCCCGAATGCGAAAATATTTTGTAGACACCGACCTACATAGGGAGGAACGATCAGTACGATAAAATGAGGGAAATCAGAGCTCGTACGGAAAGATATAGGTGTTCATTCTTTTCGCGCGCTGTACGAGGTTGGAATAATAGAGAACTGTAAAGGTGGTTCAATGAACCCTCTGCCAGGCACTTAAATTTTATTTGCAGAGTATCCATGTAAATCTAGATGTAGATGTAGATCACCTTCTTTTTCTGTGTCTAAGTCTCATTAGAGTTCACAGACATCTAGATCGACGGCATCTTGAGAGAGACTTGAATATGTCGATCACTCTGCTCTCCCCTGGGTGTCGAATGATTTTTACTAAATGTTGACGAGGTAAGTCAGAAACGCCATCACTCGTTGGTGTTGCGACATGTTTCACGCAAGCTGAAGAGATTCCAGACCTACCCTGACTGAAGCAATCAACATTCAAGCAGCAGCTGCTCACCCTATGCAGCGGGCTGCTGGGCATGCATCAAGCGGGCACCTCGCAGCAGTGCGTGTACAAGCACCTGCGCACACAGCCTCGGCATAGAGGGACAGCACATGGGCCCACACCGTCACGGCAGCGGAGCAAGTGACTCCACAGCAGCTGTGAGAGGAGACAAACATCCATGGGACACCTCCTAATGTCGTATCGCACCTCCTCTTTGCACGGCGTAGTGCATCAACTCGATGTGGCACGGACTCAACAAGTCGTTGGAAGAATGAGATTTTCACTCTGCAGCGGAGTGTCTGCTGATATGAAACTTCCTGACAGATTAAAACTGTGTGCCGGACCGAGACTCCAACTCGGGACCATTGCCTTCCTGGTGTCGTGCTTGAGTAGCTCAGATGGTAGACCACTTGCCCGCGAAAGGCAAAGGTCCCGAGTTCGAGTCACGATCCGGCACACAGTTTTGATATGCCATGAAGTTTCAAGTCGTTGGAAGTTCCCTGCAGAAATATTGAGTCATTCTGCCCATGTAGCTGTGAAGGGTATCTGTCGGTGGAAGACCTGGTTGGGGATCTGTGATTGTGATAAATGTGCCCATAAAAATGGTGTATCTATTAACATGGAGGTTGGGAAGACGGTACCTGGATATACATGAAAGAAAATCCTTTGATGTTTAGATGAACTGACTTGTCGGATCTGCATATTTATGATAGTTAAATAAGTATTAAATAAATAACTTGGCCATATTTATCTGTTGCACAACAGGTTGCTGCAGGGCGTAAAATGGAAGTTTGTTGTAAGACGTCCATGACTAAGGAATTTATTGCTAGCGCACTCGAGCAGATGTAATTTCGACGGATCGCTCACCCGCTGCCTGCGATGTGTAAGCTATAATACACTCCTGGAAATGGAAAAAAAAACACATTGACACCGGTGTGTCAGACCCACCATACTTGCTCCGGACACTGCGAGAGGGCTGTACAAGCAATGATCACACGCACGGCACAGCGGACACACCAGGAACCGCGGTGTTGGTCGTCGAATGGCGCTAGCTGCGCAGCATTTGTGCACCGCCGCCGTCAGTGTCAGCCAGTTTGCCGTGGCATACGGAGTTCCATCGCAGTCTTTAACACTGGTAGCATGCCGCGACAGCGTGGACGTGAACCTTATGTGCAGTTGACGGACTTTGAGCGAGGGCGTATAGTGGGCATGCGGGAGGCCGGGTGGACGTACCGCCGAATTGCTCAACACGTGGGGCGTGAGGTATCCACAGTACATCGATGTTGTCGCCAGTGGTCGGTGCACGTGCCCGTCGACCTGGGACCGGACCGCAGCGACGCACGGATGCACGCCAAGACCGTAGGATCCTACGCAGTGCCGTAGGGGACCGCACCGCCACTTCCCAGCAAATTAGGGACACTGTTGCTCTTGGGGTATCGGCGAGGACCATTCGCAACCGTCTCCACACCGCTCACGCCCCAACATCGTGCAGCCCGCCTCCAGTGGTGTCGCGACAGGCGTGAATGGAGGGACGAATGGAGACGTGTCGTCTTCACCGATGAGAGTCACTTCTGCCTTGGTGCCAATGATGGTCGTATGCGTGTTTGGCGCCGTGCAGGTGAGCGCCACAATCAGGACTGCATACGACCGAGACACACAGGGCCAACACCCGGCATCATGGTGTGGGGAGCGATCTCCTACACTGGCCGTACACCTCTGGTGATCGTCGAGCGGACACTGAATAGTGCACGGTACATCCAAACCGTCATCGAACCCATCGTTCTACCATTCCTCGACCGGCAAGGGCACTTGCTGTTCCAACAGGACAATGCACGTCCGCATGTATTCCGTGCCACCCAACGTGCTCTAGAAGGTGTAAGTCAACTACCCTGGCCAGCAAGATCTCCGGATCTGTCCCCCATTGAGCATGGTTGGGACTGGATGAAGCGTCGTCTCACGCGGTCTGCACGTCCAGCACGAACGCTGGTCCAACTGAGGCGCCCGGTGGAAATGGCATGGCGAGCCGTTCCACAGGACTACATCCAGCATCTCTGCGATCATTTCCATGGGAGAATAGCAGCCTGCATTGCTGCGAAAGATGGATATACACTGTACTAGTGCCGACATTGTGCATGCTCTGTTGCCTGTATCTATGTGCCTGTGGTTCTGTCAGTGTGATCATGTGATGTATCTGACCCCAGGAATGTGTCAATAAAGTTTCCCCTTCGTGGGACAATGAATTCACGGTGTTCTTATTTCAATTTCCATGAGTGTAGAATCACAGACCAGAGAGCAGTGTCGGCTGCAGTAGCAGCAGTGTCGGCAATAGCAGTGGTAGCTCGTCGTACGTAGCTTGGGCCGGTCGTGCCTGAGCGATGTAGTATAAGGTAAAAACAGCCGCGCGCATATCTAATTTGTTACAACTAAATTTGTACTATTGTTACATCAAATCCCATTTAATTTTTTAAATTTTTTAAAATAATAATCTTTCTTATAGAAATTAACTTTTGACAATCATTCATCTGAATTTAAATAATTTACTAGAGAAATTTGTTAACATGGAGTATAGATTTAAGAGTCAGGAAGTCGTTTCTGCATGTATTTGTATGGAGTGTAGCCATCTATGGAAGTGAAACATGGACGATAATTAGTTTAGACAAGAAGAGAAAAGAAGCTTTCGAAATGTGGTGCTACAGAAGGATGCTGAAGATTAGATGGGTAGATCACACAAATAATGAGGAGGTGTTTAATAGAATTGGGGAGGAGAGGAGTTTGTGGCACAAGTTGACAAGAAGAAGGGACCGGTTGGTAGGACCTGTTCTGAGGGATCAAGGGATCACCAATTTAGCATTGGAGGGTGGCGTGGAGAGTAAAAATCGTAGAGGGAGACCAAGAGATGACTACACTAAGCAGATTCAGAAGGATATAGGTTGCAATAAGTACTGGGAGATGAAGAAGCTTGCACAGGATAGAGTAGCATGGAAAGCTGCATCAAACCAGTCTCAGGACTGAAGACCTCAACAACAACTAATTTCTCCTATCCATGATCATCCCGATTATAGTAAAAAAAATAAGTTGTTTCTTTTTATACATGACAAATCTAGCGGCCTGCATTGCACTGGGCTGTGCCAAAAAAATTTCTTATAGAAGCAGATATATACGCGTTATCTGACGACTTCATTGAGGTAAAATTTTTCAATTTATTCAGAATGAATTTTCAGGGCCATGACGCAGCATTTCTGACATCCAGATTTACCAGTTTAGGTTCACAGTTAGTCAATTATTGAAAGGTTGTATGTTAGCCACAATTTTATTGAGATATTAGTCACATTTTTATTATTGGTAGGTTACGGAATTTATCTGTTGGGAGGTTACAATGTGCTCTGCTAAAAATATCACGTTTATTCAAGAGCAGATGAACAAACTAATAAGCTAACCAACTAATAAATGGGTGATAGTAGTTGTCCTTCGTAACACTCTCGGCTGAGTTACAAAATTGCATTTACAACTGCGTCTTGGGGACCCCAGCACGATTTATCATTAATTATTAATTATGGAAGAGTCAGAGCAATCTTTCAATGGTGACATTCATGTACATATGCACATATACAGGTATAATAGATATTCAGGAGAAATACAAGAATAAAGAAATAAACTTAACCAATATGCCAGTGGTTGGCAAAATGTCGTTCCCTTGGCTTGAGTGCACGAAGCAAGTGAACAAGAATTCATCAATATGAATAAACTTTTCATAGTTGCACCAGAGAAGAAATTCTGAAACTAAATTGGAAGTTTTATCCTGAGAATCAGTAACTGTGACATGTAACGATTCTCACAATCCGCGAACACGTGGTCTTCACAAACAAAAATTCTGCATAAAATGAAAGGTAAAATTCCGAATAGCTGACCTAACTGGACAGGATACATTACTGTGAGTCACGATCTCACATCCAGTGCCGCACCACTTGCTGTTGGACAGTTCCTCTTCAAAATGTTCCAAAACGTTTCTTTTTCGAATAGAGTGTTGATGGCTGTCATCCATTTTTGACGGCAAATGTCAGACAGAAATACGGTATCATTGATACAATATTCACAAGAACTCCCTTACCCACAGAACACTTCTCAGTACCAGAGAGCACTACTGGAAAATGAACAAATAAGACGCTTTGCTGGACGTACACCATGCAGTTTTGCGAAAACATCAGGTGGGAAATATAATACGTGCTTGCGACTTTGCGGTCTCTCGCAGCCTTCTCTCATTTGTGAAAGTCAGTGACGCAGAATATCTCTGTTGATATATTTTGCCATATAAAATCATGCAGCAGTTTTGCTGTTATCACTTTTGCTATATGCAAGCAGCAGATCAATAATTTTGTTACTTGTATATTTGTCTGAGACGTAATGCTGTCACAAACGTTACACAACACAGCTAGTCAATTATGACGATAACAAAGGTCGGCGCAAACATGCATGCATGTGCAGGAATGATATTAGGGGCAATTCAGGAATCCATCTGCCACTGGTCATCAATGGGAAATTGATGCCGACGTTATAAAATTCTGGCAGGCACTGTGCACGCCTATGCATTTCCTTGACAGGGATTCCGTTTTGAAAAATATTGAGGGTGCTGTCCTGTACACGATTCTAAGAGAAGCCGGCGTTTTTTATGCAGCTTATTTAGTTAAGACGATAGTTATTATTTTTACGTAAGGAATAAAGACTACAGTACCACTTACAAGTAATGTGAGAGAGTTCTGTCGTTTGTCTCTTGACTACACGTCTCATGAGAAACAAACAGGAGTTCTGCAAAATGACGACCATCGCCACCGCTAACCAGAGATCCCAGCTGAAAGCAGACATCATAAGCCACCATCCATGGTCAGGTGGCATGTTGTTTCTGATGAATAAAACAATCCTGTAAAACACAAAACAAATGAATGATTAAATTCTAGACAATTTAGATCACACAAAAACTGTGCCCAATAATCGATAAAGGAAACTGCACTGATATAGTTCTTCTGAGGAATCAATTTGAGCTACGTCTACATCTATAATACGCAAGCCATCTAAAAAGTGTTGGTGGAAAATTTTTCTGGTGCCACTACCATTTCCGACCTTCAGCGTTCCATTCAATGCTGGAGCATAGGAAGATGATTTCCGGTAACCCGCATGATAAGCTACGACGCATCTGAGTTTCTCTTTGTGGTCATTTCGCGAGACAGGTGTGGGACAGAGTAATTTTCTGCCTCACCTTTCTATGTCTGTACTGATAATAAAACTGTAAAGCCAAGATGTCTATACATGGAAGAACTTTGTCAAAAACTGATTTTGGGTGATATGGGGTTGTGACACAGTATCCTTTTTTCCCTTTATTGTTATTTAACCCGCCTTCCCTACATATAGGTGGGGGAGCAGGCTGTATATAAGTACAAATTGGCCCTCTTTAGCTATATGATAAAAAATTTAAAACATATTCATAAAACTGAACATGACGGTTGACAAAAACGAATGTTTGGCACAATAAAGAGACATAGTGTCAGTTGCATAAACTAAAATATACACACTGCCTCATCTTCCGTACTCTCCCCTGCGGACTTTTTTTTATTTCCAAAGTTAAAAACACCGTTGAAAGGACGAAGATTTGCAATGAAAGACGAGATAAAAGAAATTGCGCAGACGGTGCTTCGGGCGATACAGCAAGAGGCGTACCAAGACTGCTTCCGGAAGTGGAAACGGCTTCGGGGTCGATGTATCAAATGTGGAGCAGGGTATTTCGAAGGAGTCCATGCAGAATAAGTAAAAGGTAAGCGTAGGAAAATGTTGTGGACAAAATTCTGGAAAATTTTGAACAGACCTCGTCTCCTACTACCAATCAACATTAGTGGTATGAGTTACTCCTATTTTCTTTCTATGGTACTGATGTGACTTGTGCAATTTTTGGGTACGGAACTTTTTACAACGAGCTGTTGTATATGACTGCTAAGTACTGACCTATTGTATCAGCATACTCTGAAAGGAACCTGATTGGTATACAATCTGGACCGGAAGCTTGTCTTTCTCAAATGTACTGAGTTGCTTCGCCACACTGTGGATATCTACTCGTGATGGCGGTTGTTCTTGATTCGAATTCTGGAATATTTACTTGTCCTCTTTGTGAAAGAATTTCGCCAAACCATGTTTAGTAAATGATTTAGTAGCACTGTAACCAAAAGCGTTACCATTCTTATTGTGCAGTGAAGGTATTGATTGCATCGTGCCACTGGTGACTGCTGTACTTTGCATACGACGAAAATCTCTTTGGGTTTTCTGCCAGATTTCAAGACAGAATTTTGTTGTAGAAACTATTAAAGCATCTTGCACTCAATTTCGCGTTAAATTTCGAGCTTCTGTAAAACTTCGCAAATCTGGGGGATTTTGCGTTTTTTTTAAATTTGACAGGTTTTTTTCGTTGCTTCTGCACAATGTTCTGACTTGTTTTCTGTACTATGGGGGTCAGTACTACATCTTATTAAGTTATTTGGTATATATCTCTCAACTGCCATCTATACTATTTCTTTGAATTTAAACTACATCTGGTCTAAGCTTACATAGTCAGATTGGAAGGAGTGGCGATTATTCTCTCTTAGGGCGGTGTCAATTGAAGTTTTATCTGCTTTTTTAAGTAGATGTATTTTGCGTTTGTCTTTGGTTGTTTTGGTATTCAGTCTACCTACAACAATTTTATGGTCACTAATCCCTGTATCTCACATTGCCCTCTATTTGGTTAGGATTATTTGTTTTCGCAACCATTTACGCTTCCTGTGGTCTCCTGAAATAAATGAGCTCTGACGCCAGGTTCAGTCACATCCGAGGAATGTTCGATAGGGTTCAAAACCAGATAGATGCGGAGGCAGTACATCAAGGGTAACTCGCCACTGTGTTCGTCGAACCATACCGTGACACTCCTGGCCTTCTGACGTGTTGCATTATCGTACTGAAAATTGCCACTACCGTCGGGAAACATAATCGTGATGAAGGGGTTACGTGGTCTGCAACCAGTATACGATTCTCCTCGGCCGTCATTGTGCCTTGCACGAGCTCCACCCATGGATACCCATTAAAATTTCCCCAGAGGATAATGGAGCCGCCGTCCGCTTTTGTGCCTCCGGTAGCACAGGTGTGAAGGAGCTGCTCCTTGGAAGAAAACAAATTCGCAGCCTCCCATGGGCATGATGAAGAATGTATCGGGATTCATCAGACCATGCAACGCTCTGCCACTGCGCCACTTACTCTGCTGATGGTCACGTGGCCATTTTAGCCGTAGTTACCCTGTTGTGGTGTTAAGATTGGCAGATGCAAATGTTGTCGACTGCGGAGCCCATCGTTAGGAGTGTCCGGTGCACTGCGTGTTCAGACACACTTGTACTCCGCGAAGCATTGAAATCTTAGTTAGTTCCGCCACAGTTCGCCACCTGACCTGTTTTACCAATCGGTCCAGTCTACGACGTCCGACATCTGTAACGAGGAGTGGTCGCCCAACCCCACGACGTCTCGACATTGTTTCGCCTTCGTTTCGCCAGGTGTTGAAGACACTATCCAAAGCACTCCTCGAACGCCCGACAAATCGTGTAGATCCCGAAGTGCTCGTGCGGTGTCTCCTGGCCATCACAATCTGACCTCTGTCAAACACAGACACATCGCACACCTTCCCCATTCTACACACTAACCGCACGCTCACTGGAAAATGCACCGTGCGTGTGTCTGACTAGCTGCCATTCCTCGCCAGGTGACGCTGTTATCGCGTGGTCGGGTTTATATCGATAGTAGTTCGGTAGTTATGATGTTCTGGCTCATCAGTGTATGCTTTTCTAATTATCTGTTATTTAAGCTACCGCATATAGCAAGCCAGACTCTATGTGAAAATAAGAGAAAATTACGTTTCATCTCTAAGAAATATTACGTGTATGGGCACACGGCGCTTACAAGGGCAGCAAGCTACTAGAAAGGCGTTTGTAATTGTCTCACGAGAGAGGTTTGCGTACCTGTCCTCATAAACGGTTCTGGAGAAATCAGTAACGCGGAACCTGTCGGCTGTCAGCGTGAGTAAGTCAATTATAATCTCTGCAGTCCCTTGTTGTAGCATTCCAATCAACCCGTTCCAAGTATGGTCTTCTTCCTCGTAGCCCGGTACTTGTTCTGGGTACGCTGCCATCTTATACCTGCAACAGTTAGGCAACATGTAAAGTTCGTGATACCTGAATATTAAAGGATACTACTGTTCGTAATATAGACACGGATTATTCGTGCAGATATGACAGGATTATAAACTGACAGGCGGGAAACATAGTTACAAGAATGGCAGCTCCTCGTATGAAACAGACAATTTGCGGATCACAGTACCTTGACACGCAAGGACTTGCTTAAGGTCACTGTGTTTCTACTAAACGTGCTAAACGTCCTTGCCTACCAGGAACGTTTCTCGAACGGTATGTTGCAGGGAACGATGCATGATTACTGGATTGCACCTTACATGTTACACCGTCACCTGGAACCGGATGATTATGGCTTCTTTGTCCAAGAGATCTAGTCAAATTCATTGTCTTTCTTAGTGCTTGTGCCGTCGAAGATGGTCCACTGCTTTTCATGATTTAGTTTTTTCATGATTTAGTTTATTTGTTCACTTTATTTAACTTTGCGGTCAGATGCCATCAATATGGCCACATTTTTCAGCTAACTTCAGGGAGGAAAAACGCTAGAGCCCTCTGTCTGTGGATCATGTATTATCGTATTTTAGATGTTTGGGCATCGTATTTTATGAGAGGGGGATTGGAGATCAGCCCTGTATATGCTTGATCAATGGTAGAAAACTGCCTAAAAACTGCAGGTTGACCGATGTACCGCAGCAACGATAGTAAATCCTACGCCGGGATTCAATCCGTGTTGCAAGCTAGCGCGTGACACATGAATAAGAGCAGATCAGGTCCCACTGCATTATTGCCCGAAGTTACTGATTTCCCTTATTTTATCATGATGATCGTTTCTTCCTATGTAGGTCGGTGTCAACAAAATATTTTCGCATTCAGAGGAGAAAGTTGGTGACTAAAATTTCGTGATAAGATTCTGCCGCAACGAAAAACACATTTGTTTTAATGATTACCACCCCACCAAATCCTGTATCATTTCTGTGACACTCTTTCGCCTATTTCACGATAATACAAAACGTACTGCCCTTCTTTGAACTTTTTTCGCTGTACTCCTTCAGGCCTGTCTGGTAAGGATCCCACACAGCTCAGCAGTATTCTAAAAGAGCACGGCTAAGCGTAGTATAGGCAGTCTGTTTAGTAGATCTGTTACATTTTCTAAGTGTTCTGGTAATAAAACACAGTCTTTGTTTAGCCTTCCCCACAACATTTTCTATGTGTTCCTTTCAATTTAAGGTGTTCGTAGTTGTAATTCCTAGGTATATAGTTGAATCTACTGCCTTTAGATTCGATTGATTCATCGTGTAACCGAAGTTTAACGGCTTCCTTTTAGCACTCACATGGATGACCTCACACCTTTCGTTATTTAGAGTCAATTGGCAATTTTCGTACCACACAGATATCTTTTCTAAATAGTTTCGCAATTTTTTTGATCTTCTGATGACTTTATTAGTCGATAAAGACAGCGTCAGTCTGCAAACTACCTAAGACGGCTGCTCATATTGTCTCCCAAATCGTTTATATAGATAAATAACAGCAAAGGTCTTATAACACTACCTTGGGGAACGCCAGAAATCACTTCTGTTTTACTCGATGACTTCCTGTCAGTTACTAGGAACTGTGACCTCTCTGACAGGGTATTACGAATCACGTCACATAACTGAGACGATATTCCGTAAGCACGCAATTTCACTACAAACCGCTTGTGTGGTAGTGTCAAAAGCCTTTCGGAAATCCAGAAATACGGAATCAACCTGAAATCCCTTGTCAGTAGCACTCAACTCTTGATGCGACTAAAGAGCTAGTTGTGTTTGACAAGAACGATGTTTTCTAAATCCATGTTGACTGTGTGACTTCTTCTCCCAGAATCTCTTCATTCTGCGGCTCCTCCACCATTCCTCTGTCCAGATTATCTTGGTCTTTTTACACCAATTTCCTGGAACTCCCTGAATTTTCAACCATCTTCGAAATTCCTCTGTATCCTAAATATCTTTCCAACTGATCCCAACTTTCTCCTCGTCCTTACTTACTTCCTCAACCTTATCTACGTTCGCCTTTAGTGTGGTGATGTGGCTAAAGATTTTCTTTGTCCCCCTCCATTCGCTGGTTGTGAAACAGTGCTCGTAAGATTTCAACTTTCTCTTGCGTATAGTGTCCGTGATCTTCTCCATCGTTTTATACAGATCTCCATTTTTATTTTTCTTCCATGTAACAGCCATTTATTTCTGCGGTCAGAGGATCTTCCTTAAATTTTTTCTTTCTTTCTTCCCTAATTGTTCCATCTATCCTTTCTTATTCAGTACCAGGCACTCTAAATTGCAGATTGCTTCTGGCTTACGTGGTAAAGTGAAAAGCCGTTTTCGGCTTGACAGTCCCCATTATTTTGATGTGTAACTCTAATTTAGCATCGATTAAAATCATGTGAGCTGATTAAATTTACTTTTATTCGATATGCAATTCAGTAACAGTGATTGTAGACGTCAAGCCGTATTTTTCTTTTCTGTGAGTATAATGGCAGTTTTCCCTCGACTCGCTTGCGAGGAGAGGATTCTACGAAACCAACTGTCGACTGACCTGGCATTCAGAAACTGAGATAATCCCCCGCGCTGTGTAAACCGGCCGTGCAAGGTGAAGCCCTTACCCACGCCTACTCGACACCCGCCAATTGTACCGCAGGACGACTGCATTGTTTGAGTTCTGGCGACGGGCTGATGCCCCGTACCTAAATTCTTATCCTTGTGCTTTTTAGGACGCAGGACACATTACGAGAATGCAGCAGAAAGCTTAAAAAACGGTGTCCATGGACACGCGAGTTGGCAACTGAATCGAGAGTTTACAGCTATACCTTCCGGCGAGATGTTTTCTCTTGAAAGCGTTGCCTTTCGCCCAGGGAGACGAAAGGCAGAAGGAGGGCCCACTTGCACAGACCGCCATCTCGTTGTCTCTCCCGAAAACAAAAAAAATATTGTCACGCTATTTTTTTCGCCACTTGCTGAAAGTGTTCAACATACAGGTGCCAAAAGTTTGGTGTGATGGCAGATCCCTCCTTTTCCCGAGGACAAGAGAGCAGCACATTGGGTGTTCTTAAAATAGACCACAGATTAATGGAATCAATAAGTGACCCTGTTATGACGCCTGTCGGCAACCATCATGTTCCGGGGAGCTGAATGTTACATCCTCGCTGCTAAAGATAAATGGGTAAATCTGGCCAAAAGGTTCTGTCGCTGTGGGAATCTGGACAGGCAAGCAAAAAATTAGTTGGCGCAAGTACACTTTAAATAAATATATTTCACTCAGCTTGTTGCTGAAGAACAGTTACACTGCTGAAACTTGTGGCAGCCATGGCTAGCTGTAAGCCGAGGCCCGACAATGGGGTTCGTCTGCACATACTGAATGTTTGCTGGTAGAGGCAACTATCAACAAGTCGGTGTAACTTTCGTCTCCAACCACCAACTCGGAACCTATCTCGAAGGAGAAAACGGTGTCCGGTGTCTGCTGCTTATAACACCGTCCGGGCGGCCTTCATTGATGGGCGGCCTTGAAGTTCTCCATTGGTCAGGCCATCCTATTGGTTGGCGATGGTCAAAGCGCCACTTGCGGCGCCCGCAGGAATTTTCATCGAGGCGTCGGCTCCCCTAGTTTCGATAGGCCACGATATTGCGGAAGTGATGATAGAGGCTCTTGAATGCAGAATTCTCAGGACAGAGAGCCAGGAAACCGGTCGTTTGGAGATTGAGTTTTTGTAGGAGCAAAACAGCAATACATATACGCCATTGTCTAGGAATGAACGAACTTTTTCCCATTGGTGGACAATCATAGACGCAAAACTGAGAGTATACGAGGGACGCAGTTCTGTATGGGTAGTCTTTCACTTCACTTCACGTTTTTCGCATGGAGTGCACACTTTCTGTTTTCCAACTTCGGCAGCAGCAGGCAGTCTTGACTCTGCGACTTCTTGCTGCTTGAGTGGCCACGTGAAGTGCTAGACGAATTCTGGCGACATCCATCTATATAATATATAGCTGCTCGCCCACGTTCGGCAACTATGATGAGAATATCTGGCAGCACTAGCTTGTTAGTATGGAACTAAGTTTGGAATTATTCAACATTTTATTAAATTCAAGTTGGTTCACCCACAACTGGACGCTCGGACACAGTTGCATAGCTAGCTTCCTTCTTCTTTCCAATACGATAGCACAGTCCTTGTTGTTTATCCGCAGCTATCTGGCACTAAATTAACTGTGTTAGGAAGCCGATATCTACTGATCCTACTCCCCTGTTGTATAACTTTTCCTAGCCTTTCGGTGTTGCTTTTATTTTATTTCATATTGATACAATGTTGAGTGTGTGAGGTAATGGGCGAGTTGTGGCGCCCTGAAAATATTCTAAGTTCGGAGTTGGTGTGGCCGCGCGGGGGCCTCTCAGCGGGCCGCAGCCCGGCAGCAACCACGTGGTGCCAAACGATAGCTGAGCGTGAGGGGTAGCCCCAGCGTGTGGTCCAGCCGTGTGGCTGGGAACTTCATGGTGACGCTGTGTCGATGAATGAGACACGCCTGGACTGCCAAAGATGGGGGACTTTGTGAAACCTTAACGGCAGACATTTTGCAGTTTGTATACAAATTAATAGTAGCCAGATGAATCAGGATACCCCAAAAATAAACATGTACATTACCATTATTTGCGCGATGATTCTGATGGTGTAATCAGATTTTCGATATCTTTATTAGTTTAAAGTTTACTATCTAATGATAAATTAAACAAATAGCACCCAGCAACAAATTTGGAAAATCTAAACTTTCATCCGATTTTGTTGATCAACGTGTCTTTACAAAGCTATTAGTATAAACCTAAATTGGTATAAACTACAGGCATGTAACTTGAATAATACATGAGTTATTGGAGGTCAAAGTCGCCGATTACTATCGATTGCATCAGGCCATAAGTACTCCACAGTTATGGTAGTAGCATTCTTATAAATACACTCCTGGAAATGGAAAAAAGAACACATTCACACCGGTGTGTCAGACCCATCATACTTGCTCCGGACACTGCGAGAGGGCTGTACAAGGAATGATCACACGCACGGCACAGCGGACACACCAGGAACCGCGGTGTTGGCCGTCGAATGGCGCTAGCTGCGCAGCATTTGTGCACCGCCGAAGTCAGTGTCAGCCAGTTTGCCGTGGCATACGGAGCTCCATCGCAGTCTTTAACACTGGTAGCATGCCGCGACAGCGTGGACGTGAACCGTATGTGCAGTTGACGGACTTTGAGCGAGGGCGTATAGTGGGCATGTGGGAGGCCGGGTGGACGTACCGCCGAATTGCTCAACACGTGGGGCGTGAGGTCTCCACAGTACATCGATGTTGTCGCCAGTGGTCGGCGGAAGGTGCACGTGCCCGTCGACCTGGGACCGGACCGCAGCGACGCACAGATGCACGCCAAGACCGTAGGATCCTACGCAGTGCTCCTGGGGTATCGGCGAGGACCATTCGCAACCGTCTCCATGAAGCTGGGCTATGGTCCCGCACACGGTTAGGCCGTCTTCCGCTCACGCCCCAACATCGTGCAGGGACGAATGGAGACGTGTCGTCTTCAGCGATGAGAGTCGCTTCTGCCTTGGTGCCAATGATGGTCGTATGCGTGTTTGGCGCCGTGCAGGTGAGCGCCACAATCAGGACTGCATACGACCGAGGCACACAGTGCCAACACCCGGCATCATGGTGTGGGGAGTGATCTCCTACACTGGCCGTACACCTCTGGTGATCGTCGAGGGGACACTGAATAGTGCACGGTACATCCAAACCGTCATCGAACCCATCGTTCTACCATTCCTAGACCGGCAAGGGAACTTGCTGTTCCAACAGGACAATGCACGTCCGCATGTATCCCGTGCCACCCTACGTGCTCTAGGAGGTGTAAGTCAACTACCCTGGCCAGCAAGATCTCCGGATCTGTCCCCCATTGAGCATGTTTGGGACTGGATGAAGCGTCGTCTCACGAGGTCTGCACGTCCAGCATGAACGCTGGTCCAACTGAGGTGCCAGGTGGAATTGGCATGGCAAGCCGTTCCACAAGACTACATCCAGCATCTCTACGATCGTCACCATGGGAGAATAGCAGCCTGCATTGCTGCGAAAGGTGGATATATACTGTACTAGTGCCGACATTGTGCATGCTCTGTTGCCTGTGTCTATGTGCCTGTGGTTCTGTCAGTGTGATCATGTGATGTATCTGACCCCAGGAATGTGTCAATAAAGTTTCCCCTTCCTGGCACAATGAATTCACGGTGTTCTTATTTCAATTTCCAGGAGTGTATATTTATTCATCTACGTCTTTGTTTATATCAGATATATGCTATTCATGAAGAAATTTGCCACTTATTTACTGCGTTTTAGAAAGCACAGAGACATTAGACTACTGGCCTACTTTTGCTTTGTATTCCTTTGATATATGTCTATTTACTTTGTTTATGTATTTAATAATGTGTGTTATAGCGTGTTTATGGTCCAGCCATAGGAATATTTATTTAATTTCAAGTTATTTAAATGTAGCTCCAGTATTTCGAATGTGTTTAAATATGTTTGTGAGTGTATGGTGGCTTGGAGACATGGAGGGAGTGCTCTAGCCAATCACAGCACTCGTTAATGGTGAGACTGTATGGAAGTGGGGGAGGAGGATCGTTTCGAGGACACAGGAGTTCTAAACAGTGCAGCGCAAGGGACAGTCGAACAGGAGAAGGGTGCTGGACGCAACGGCGCGACGGACGCATTCTCACAGGGAAGGATTTGGACAGTGGAGCAGTTTGTGCATGGTCACGAGAGATAGAAATATTTCAGAGTGCCAAATTGTGCTCTTGTGTGGTTTCCGTGGCTTCTACGGTGAAGACGCGTAGTGTGTGTTTAGAAGTGAATATCTCGTGAGCTATGTTGTTGTTCATAACCAATAACGTTGCAGTAGGAATCTATTGTTTCCCTGTTATTCAACTTATATTTTCTTTAATTGCTGGACCATCGACACCAATAAGTGTTTTGCACAAATATACCACAGTCTCAAAAGTACTTCTACTATCGTACTCATCATTTAAAGTCGTTAAGATAGTACCTGCAGATTTTATTTAATTGCAATCTTTCATTTATAAATTTCTACGTTACATTCGCAATTGTTGTGTGATGCCGTGTAATGCGGCAGCTACGTATCCCACCCCCTAGACAACGAAACCAGCCAAAACGTTTAATATTTCACCTCTGAGTCTGAGGGTACGTGGTTGAGAGCCACACCACCCACATTTTTTTGTTTTTTTAAAGCTCGCAAGTGTACAGTTCATTTTCATAGAATGTTTTTTATCAGTGGTGCACACTGAATCTTGTAGTAAAATCTGGGTTGATATGTGTCACGTTTTTGATTTCGTAGTTAGTGAATATCCTTATACTGAATGATGGAAAAGTCGATACCTAAGACTTAGTGCTTTTCATTAAAAGCTTAACTTTTTTTCCTTGAGCATCTGGGTTTTGTGGAGCGATCTGGCTCTCAGCGGCCCATCTGATGCAGGTCACGGAACCATACAAGAGGAAAGGTTCGGTTCAACTGGCCTTCACAGTAGGAGATTGTTCTTTTGCTATATTTGTTCTGTACTAACCCGTACGTTAGTACTATCTTTCTGGCTCGTCCTTTGTTTTCTTCTTTATCAACTCCATTCAAATGGATCCATTCATCAGATGCCTGAATTCATTCCTTCTCTTGATTTTTCCAGACCTTGCATTCAGACGAGTTTCTCCATCATTTTTGTAATCCATGTGTTTTTATTTTTTCGTACAGCGTGAATTCTGTTTTTCATGCTATCCACTGCAGGTTTTCGATCATTATCAGAGCTTATTCCTCATCACCGGCTAACAATATGAAATCAGCCACTTTCAAACCCTTCTTCTTTGGACCTAAACAGATTCTTTCTGCTCATTCTTTCATGGCTACCTTCCATTTTTTTTCCAAAAAGATGTTAAACAAGATGAGCAACAGTCCACAGCCTGTCTAACTCCTGTCTTAATCTTCAAGGGCTCTGAAATGTCCCCATCAAATTTTACGTTGGAGATGGCTTCAATTAGCGTTTGATTTATAATTGCCCAAATTTTTGCACCTGTTCCGAAATTCTTCCAGAACAGTGAAGAGCTTCTGCTTGTCGATCGCGCCATATGATTTTTCAAAGTCAACGAACACAACTAAAGTAGTTCTGCCTCTTACTGAACTTACTCTGAGAATTGTTTTCATGGTCCCGGCGGAGCTTCGAGTGCTCCCTCGGGCATGGGTGTGTGTGTTTGTCCTTTGGATAATTTAGGTTAAGCAGTGTGTAAGCTTAGGGGCTGATGACCTTGGCAGTTAAGTCCCATAAGATTTCACACACGGTTGAATAATTGTTTTCAGACAGAAAATCTCTTCCACAAAAGGGTTACCCTTTTCTGAAGTCTCCTCGGTATTCGTCTGTTTGTCTTCTGTTATGTTTCATAAGACGTTGGAAAATATTTTGTAGAAAGTTGGTAGTGACGAAATTAGACGGTAGTTGTTTGGAATGTTGGAGTCTCCATTCATACGGGGTGGGTGTATAAGGGCTAATTCCCAGGCAGCGTGTATTGTGCCTTTTCCTCAGGTATCACGGATCACGTGATGCACGTTTTCTGTTTATTGTCCATTCCATATTTAAACATCTCCTCTACTCTACTGTTTCGTCCTCTCTAGTCTCTTTTTTGTTTTTTTAGTTCTTCGCTGAATTTATTACTTCCACGAGGATCGGTGGTTTCGACAGTGCATTTACATTCAATTGTCTCATGAAGTTTTGTCTCTTCAGCAGTTCCTTACAGTTCAGAAGAGTGCTAAAAAAAAGTCGGCTAAAATTGCTTTCCTCCTTGTTGCTTAATGCTGAAGTACAGTCCTGCATTTTGAAACAATGACTTGGGGGTTGATACTGCTGTAATTCTTCCTATAGGCTCTATAAAATTGTTTTGTTTGAGAGTTTGTGTGTCAATCCTTTTTTTTTTTGAGGTCTATTCGCCTGATACTTTACGTTAATTTTCGAAAGGTAATGGTCAGAATCGGCGTTCAGAATTTCTCTCATTTTCACTTTCAAATTCTCACTTCTGTTGTTGATTGTTACTGCAACATTGTCTATTGCAAAATTTCCTGTCGATGAATTTGGGCGTGTCTACGTTTTTTTCTTATTTGTTAGTGCTCTGAAATGAGTAGATGTAAGTTTTAAATTTATATATTTTCAAAAGCCGATTAATGTTTCCCCACTTCTGTTCGTTTACGTATGAGCAGAATACTCAGCAACATTCCCTTTCCTATCTGTACATTAAAGTCTCCAACTAAAATGTTCACGGATTTTGGATGTTTAATTTCGGAGTGTTTTTCAGAAGTATTCTGCTTCCTCCTCGTTTATTTTACTGTCTTATTTCGTTGGAGAATGGACAGTAATGATTGTGTGGAAACTATTTCCAGATATAAATGACGAAATGAAATTCTCTCCGAGTGCAGGCTAAAATATGCGATAGATTACTTTATAGATTCCCTGTTTATAGAACTGGTAGTCGTCTCTTGGAGATCTTATGGACGGATTCACCTTTGTACATTCTTAAAGCGTCTGACTACATTATGGTATCATCTATAAATCTAGTTTCTTGTAACGCCGAAACGTTGTTGCTCCGATCTCTCAAAACTTTAGCGAATTTTTCTAGCGTCTCTATTTGAAGGAGTCTATTGATATCCAATGTTACAAGCAGCTGCTTTAGCTTATGCCACAATTTTTCGAAGGGGTTCCTGGAAGCTTCGACTCTTCCCTGCATGACGTTCCAGCCTCTTCAGAATCTGAACGCCTGGTTGCACCACCATTGGTAGTGAGGCATTCCCGTTTCCGGTTACCCCCTGGAGTACTTTTCACCGAAGAAGTTCCCATAACGCTAACTGTTGAAATTGTTGGGAAAACACGCCCAGAACCATTTTTTATCGGGGTAGATCTTCAAGCCTCTGAAGATCGCTTCTCTCTCCCCTTGTTAGTGGCCTCATTTTATCAACCCCATCTGGGAATGGTCGCCTCTTCTGACAATTTCGCTGAATTAATAATCTTTATCTACATCTTCACTACCGTTTACATCTTCTCTATAATCATGATAAGGAGACATGAGAGGGTACTTCAATTTGGAGCTAGGTGAACCAAGGCTTTTTTAACGAGGTTTTACACTCCGATCACTCCTCCTTCGTCCTGGATTATGTTTCAAAGATGGAAAAAATATTTTATCGTCATTACATTGAATGAAATTTCAGTCTCCCCTTGTAGATGGCATTCACTGTTTTAATGTTATTATTTATTGTGCCCAGCGGAGGGTAATTTGGGCTAGTGTATTCTCTTGCTGATTTTCGCTCACTTGTTAATTCTTTGTTTAGTGTTAGGGTGTCAGCTTTGATTGGGTATATCCTATTTTAGGCTTTAGAATTCTGAGCGAAAATAGATTATTGTGTGTTCTTATGTGCTCCTTTCACTGCTGTGTAATTACACTGATCAGCCAAAACATTAAGGCCACCGTCCTACTGTCTACATAAACCGACCCAGGCGATAACAGTGTCACCTGGCGAGGAACGACAGCTAGTCAGACACACACGCACGGTGCGTGTAGCATTAGTAAGCGTGCTGCCCGTGTGTGGCACACAGTATATCTGAGTTTGACGGAGGGCATATTGTGATGGCCTGGAGGCTGCACCACTGGAAACTGCACCACTTGTCGGATGTTCGGGGACTGCTGTGGTGAATGTCTTCAACACCTGGCGAAACCAAGTCTAAATGTCGTGGAGTTGGGCGCCCACCGCTCCTCACAGGTTTCGGACATCATAGGCTGGGTAGACTTGTAAAACAGCACAGGCGACAAACTGTGGCGAAGTAACAGCAGAGTGTAATGCTGAGTGGAGTACATGTGTGCCTGAATACACAGTGCACCGAACAACTCTAACGATGGGTCTCCGCAGCCGACGACCCATGCGTATGCCAATGTTAACACCGCGACATCGGAAAAGACAACTGAAATGGGCACCAGACCATCGACGCTAGATGTTGGCTCAGTTGAAGAGCGATGAATGGTCTGATAAATCCCAATACCTTCTTCATCACGCCCATGGGAGGGAGCGAATCCGTGGTCTTCCAGGGGAACAGCTTCTTGACACCTGTACTGCGTGATGGAAACAAGCTGGCGGCTGTTCCATTATGATCTAAGGAACATTCATTGGGCACCATGGGTCTAGTGGAGCTCGTGCAAGGCACAATGACGGCCAAGGAGTATCGTACCCTGGTTGCAGACCACGTACACCCCTTCATTACGATCATGTTTACCGACGGTAGTGGCAATTTTCACTAAGATAATATCCCGTGTCACAAGGCCGAGAGTGTTACGATGTGGTTCGAGGAACACTGTGGCGAGTTCCAGTTGATGTGCTGGCCCCCACAACTCGCCAGACCTGAACCCGATCGAACACTACTAGGATGTGATTGAACGTGGCGTCAGAGCTCGTCGCCCCCCCTCCCCGGAATTTTCGGGAATAAGGTGACTTGTGTGTGCAGGTGTGGTGCCAACTCCCTCCAGCGACCTACCACGGCCTCATTGCTTCCATGCCACGATGTGTCGCAGCTGTTGCGTACCAGAGGTGGACATACCGGCTATTCGATAGGTGGTCATAATGTTCTGGTTGATCACTATATTTTTGGCATAGTATTTCCTGCTCCCCTTTATTTTAAAGACGGTGAAATTCAAAGAGGCAGATTATTTTCGATTGTATCAGATACTAAGTTTTGGTTTTCTTAAATTGGGGCTGATATATTACTTGTGTCATCTTGTGTATGTGGTCGAAGTTATTGAAATTGGTTAATAAATTTATTTAAATATATTTAAGAATTTGTGGGCCCACAACCCCCAGCTAGTTACCACTGCAACCGTTTCCTTCGCCACAATGAGCAGGGAGTGCAAACGGATGCATACGATCCCAACTGTCTTGTCCAACTGTGAAACACGCTGAAGGTTCTGTAATCTTTTGAATGGGCATTTCTTGGTTTCCAGGTTCCCATGTTCACGCGGAAATTCAAAGTACCCGCAAAGTCTATGAAAGCATTTAAAAAAATCATAACTCAACCGCCAAGAGCAGCTAGTAACTATTTCTTTATTCAGAAACAGTTTCCCTCTTAAGATCATCAGGTATCTTGAAATTTATAACAGCATGAATGACAATATTGAATCTATAGCACCGAGTAGCACAAAATCCGTATTATATCACTGCTATCAGTTAGTAAAAATTGCATTACCTTGTAAATAAATGTAGCAAATATTGTTAATCTTCATTCTACATATATAATCAGGTCGCAACATTTCGTGACGGGAAGAAATTTTTGTGACCTGATTCATCCACTGCGACCTGTGCTATTCCCATGAAGCGATTACATCTTCCACGATGATATAATAATACACCGACCCACATTACCGTAAGGGTCTAAGATTTGTTTGATGAGGTAGTCTGTGTAATAATACACTACAATATGTAATAATCGCTCAAATAGAACATCATCAAAAACTTCCATTAGATATATAATTAAGGTCTAGTTACCCTTCGCAACATTTTATAAGACATTGCAAGACTACATTTTTGAAGAGCGGTGCTTTTTTGGGTATGCTACAATTAGTTGCGTGTTCCTACTGTTTTCTTATCCAGCTGCTGTTATTCCATTCAGTGTTAATGCCGTAACATACAGGGTGTCTCATACCTTCTGGGTCAAACTGAAACAGACGATAGTGGGTCCACAACCGATTATACACTTAAGCGCCAAAGAAACTGGTACATGCACGCGTATTCAAATACAGAGATATGTAAACAGCCAGAATACGATGGTGTGGTCGGCGACGCCTATATAAGACAACTAGTGTCTGGCGCAGTTGTTAGATCGGTTACTGCTGCTACAATGGTAGGTTATCAAGATTTGATTGAGTTTGAACGTGGTGTTATAGTCGACGCACAGCATCTCCAAGGTAGCGATGAAGTGAGGATTTTCCCGTACGACCGTTTCACGAATATCAGGAATCCTGTAACACATAAAATCTCCGACATCGCTGCTGCCGGAAAAAGAGCCGGCAAGAACGGGACCAACGACTGAAGAGAAATCGTTCAACGTGACAGAAGTGCAAGAATTTTGCAAATTGCTGTTTATTTCAATGCTAGGCCATCAACAAGTGTCAGCGTGCAAACCATTCAACGAAACATCATTGATATGGGCTTTCGGATTCGAAGGCCCAATCGTGTACACTTGATGACTCCACGACACGAAGATTTACGCCTCGCCTAGGCCCATCAACACCGACATTGGACTGTTGATGACAGGAAACATGTTGTGTGGTTGGACGAGTCTCTTCTCAAATTGTATCGAGCGGATGTACGTGTACGGGTATGGAGACAACCTCATGAATCCATGGACGCTGAATTTCATCAGCGAATTGTTAAAGCTGATGGAAGCTCTGTAATGGTGTGGAACGTGTGCAGTTGGAGTGATAAGGTACCCTTGATACGTCTAGATACGACTCTGACAGTTGATACGTACGAAAGCATCCTGTCTGATCACCTGTATCCATTCATGTCCATTGTGCATTCCGACGGACTTGGGCGATTCCAGCAGGATAATGCGACACCCCAAACTTCAATAATTGCTACAGAGTGATTCCAGGAACATTCTTCTGCGTTTAAACACTTCTGCTGGCTACCAAACTCCCCAGACATGATTAGTAAGCGTATATGGGATGCTTTGGAACGTGCTGTTCAGAAGAGATGTCCACCCTCTCGTACTCTTACGGATTGGTGGATATCCGTGCAGGATTCATGGTGTCAGTTCCCTCGAGCACTACTTCAGAAATTAGTCGAGTCCACGCCATATCTTGTTGCGGTACTTCTGCATGCTCGCGGGATCCTGAAAGATATTAGGCAGATTTACCAATTTCTTTGGCGCTTCAGTGTATTTGGACAGGGAACCAATGGTCAGAAATGCATGTTTGTTGTGTTGTGGACGCACAGAGAATACACTGGATAACAACAACGTAGCTCATAGTAATTGTTCAAAGTGACTATCGCCTGTCTCAGTGCATGCTTAGCAATGGCGCACGAAGTTCTGCGGGATTCTCTCAAAGATCTTTGACAGAAATCGCGCCTCCCATGGGAGAATATCTTCCATTGCATCCAACTGAGAAGATACGTATTGTTCAGGTGTTCACGGACATTAACATTTTAGTGGGATGGTGCACCCTCCCTTTGAAACCGCATCTTTTTGCGGAAAGCAAGGGGTACAGTCTCCACGAATTATGGCAGCACATCTTGCAGGAAAAACAAGTAACGTTTCTGTGAATAACCCATTGCTAGAAGTGAATGTGTGGCCCAAAATCCGTTGGTCTCAGTACATGTGATTTACGGTAGGGGTGTTACAACAGCTCCACCACTACCCTCCATAATGTATCCGTCTAAGTTTGCATTTCACAGGCAAGTCGACAGTTACTTATCGCTGGGTGGCCGGCCACACGATCCAGCACCATAATGTCATAGCCTGTTGTTGGGGCTTGTCTTTGGCGGGAACCTTGGCTGGCTGTCTGTGGTGTTAACGACCCCATCTCTCATAACTTGGTATCAATTCATCTTCCAGTTATCATGACGCTTGTTGGGACATGCTCTGTAAATTTGTGCTGCTTTATGAGCATTATGTCCTCTACTCACAACTTACAGCATAAGCGCGTCTGCTCACGCACTGAACACATTAACACACCTCACGATGGGGCATATCACAAGCTGTTTGATGCAGCAGACAGCTGAATCCGTGGTAGGGGTGTGCATGTAGCACAAGTTAATGGGCCGGTGCTATGCACGTATTCTGAGCTAAATTGTGTACAGTATGCTGCTTGGTGGCCTGGGGTGTATGCTGTTTATCACCCACTGCCTGTTCCAAGGTACAGCGGACAACCGGGATCTCTGCAAGAATTTGGCAAAACTTCATGCACTCTTACAAATATGCATAAGACTGGCGGTCGTCGATATGAACAGTTACTATGAACTACTTGTTGCGTGTGTCCATGACACAATAAATACGCGCTTCTGACCACCGGTTCCTTATCTCTTTATAATTGGTGGTGAACCCACTATAACATGCTTCAATCTGACCCAAATGGTTTGAGACGCCCTTTATACACCTAGAATTATACCTAAATAATACGTATAAGATGAAAAATTTTGTTAGTTGAGTTATTCGTTACATACGTGCTGTTGGTGAGGCTTGTCAATATTTTCAACACTTTCTCTGACAGACGGATGTTTGCGGAGACAAAGGACACGACCTAGAAAAATAAGTTTGTCATATACCAGTTATACAAGACCTTTACAGGTGACACATCTCACAAGTAATCTCACCTGGAATGAGCGGCCGTTCAGACTTGCTCGTCTGCTGTAGAGGTGGCTGTTCGGCGCGTGCAGTCCTCGTTGAGCGTTCCAGGTTCCAAGCAGTGATGTCACCAGGGAGGAGTTTTCGTCCATCTTGTAAACTTCGTTTATTTCATAGTCTCTTCCAACGGACTGTACAATGTAAAAAATGCAATTGAACTGGAGGTGGATGTTCGTGAACTCCTTGCCGATGTTGATATTGTCGTCTTCGAACAGTAGCCATTTTGAATTACAAAATCTTTCATTTCTTGACAGCTGAAAGTGGAATATAAAGATGTGATGCGTCTATAACATTACTTGTACTGACGATGGAGACATTTAGGATCTATTTAAATTGGGTGATCATCGTAATATAGATCATTGCCTTTTTAACATTTTTTCCTAATTATATAAATTATAACACACGGATTATTCAGTCGTGAACATATGGGTCGGATTCGTGTAAAGAACTGTTGCAAACAAGTAGAAATGTGAACTTAGTTTGGATTATAGAGCGCACTAGGCTAAGCTTCAGGAGGAGAATCCGTGAACACATTAATGCTCTAGAAACACGAAAATATAAATAGGTACAGAAAAGGACGTAGATGATCATTTCACTGTTAGCGAAGTTTGACATTTTCAGGTAGGAGACAGCAGTCTTAATGTAATTTATTAAAAACTTTTAATATAAGATCTTTCAGTGTCTAGACCGCAATTTTCAGTATACAATTAAAGCACGATGACCAGTTCCCGCTTTTTTCTACAACCATCTTCAGACCGTTCAAATCGTAAAAGTGTAGTGAACATGCTTTGAAAAACAACAGTACCAGTAGTCATGTAATGAGATGTATTCGTGGTTATGGGCCAGCGTGTAGTTAAAAACATCATCGTGAAGGAGGCTGGTTGTGAACCACGATCTCGCAAGATGCCGGTAGTAAAGAAGGATAATAGCCAGATGCATTGCAAAAAAAAAAAAAAAAAATTACCAATGCAACTAGACATATTCCTTCCTTTTTACTATTATCTTGCGAGATTGTGGTTTACCATCTGGCTCAGGATGAGGTTTTCAATTAGGTATTCTCATATCCTTGTTGGCACATAACATGAATGCATTTCATTGCGTGACTGCAGTTAACGATGACGTTTTCAGCACATGTTCACCGCTTTTTACAATTTGAGTGATCAGAAGATGATTGCAGGAAACATCCGAAACTAGTCATCGTGCTTTAAAGGCATACTGAAAACTGCAGTCTAGGCATTAACACATTTTTATCATAAAATTTTTTATTTAATTACTCATTTCACTATGTTGCTGGAGTTAGTATCAGTTATTAGAGAATCAGAATAGGTACTTTACAAAATAATGTTAAAGCGTCACATATTCAAAGTAAAGCGGACTTGAAAAGTCACAATTGTTTTTATAATCTCTCCGAAAAAATTATTAGTCATACACCCAAGTATTCTCGTCAGTTCATCTCTGTTATAGGAAACAATTGCCTTTGTTCTAGAGTACACGCCGCTCATTGTATGAATTGTGTATTTTTATTTTATACTCTGGTCTATATGCACCTGTTTTTAGCAAGTACGTGCACATTATTCTTGTGAATGACAAATTCGATTTCTTCAGAACAAAGAGCTGTAAATAAACCATTCAAAATTCCTCACTAATAATGTAATTCATTGTATTGTGAACCAAACAACCCATTTTCATAGAATAAACATTCACTTTTAAAACCTAGAACATGAGAAGGAAGATACAGTCTCCAATAACGCGAGATGAGGTGTATACAACCCTCGCTACCGTTGTCTGACATTAATTTACTGTGTATACCACGGTTGTTTAAGCCTCTACAAGTTTAAGCATCTGAGTCAGTGAACGCAGCTGTTACTCCCACTGTAAGTATTATTTCTACCGTGGAACCCTTCGTGATCAAATGCACTTTTAATCCGTGTCACGGTGTGTAGTATATGTGAACCGTTTACTACAGCCAGAGAACATGTATACGGTTCCTATTTCTACAGTATTGATAAAAAACCTGAATAACACCAATTTGATGCAATTTATCTCCTGACATGTATTCCTGGTTTCTTGATGTAGGTATACTTGCTTATTATATACGTGCAAAAGTGAAGTATGACGCAAACCAAAAGAAGGCAACGACTTGGTGGTGTTGGACATGTTTCCTTTCTGCGGTACTCTTTTACTCACCTAGTTACATACTTATCCGTGGCTTGGGCCTCAGTGACCGTATGAGTGCTCCACACCCCTCCTCCATCGTTCCCGGTTGTGACCCTCCTGCCGCCACTCGCTCGCTCCTAGTCCCATGTCCTCGGTATACTTGTCAATATTGTCCTTCCATCATGTCCGCGGTCATCCCCGGTACATCCTTCCAGCTACAGCTCCCAGAAACACATCTTGAGGTACCTTCCCTTCATTCATCCTTGCTACATGTTCCAGTCCAGGTCAGCCTTCTTCTTCTTATTCTTTTTATAATGTCAGGCTCTGCGTAAAGCTCTTTTAATTCTTGTTTTTTTTTCGAATTCTCCGTCCCCTGTTTGTGAATTTATCACAGGCCCATATATTTTTCGTTCGAGAACAAGTAGTTTCTCTTCATCTGTTCTCCTAAAGGTGAGGTATTCACAACCGTACATAACCACTGGCATAATCATGCTCTGGTACAGCCTGATCTTAAAACTTCTTGAAAGGGATCATGGTGTGGATTCCTGTAGTCATGTCCTAGTTCGTGAACCACATGCAACGTATGAGTGGCCAAGTAAGTGGTCCCTAAGGCTGGCCATCTCGGACATATTCTGAGTCATGGTCACCTTTGTGCTCATACGGAAAAGACTACCAAATCCACCGGTTAGTCCCTCAGCCGGTAGGGGTAAAATCCAATGGGACTCGGGGCAAGTAAGGCTAGCAACCTGCTTCCCTGGTACTTTAAATATGATGCTGGCAACAATCAGAACAAAATGCCTCTGACCTCTAACTGACAAACCAGGGACTCCTAAGATACGACTTGGCAAACAAATGGTAATGAGATGGGGAGCTATTAATATCAATGGGGGCTACTCTGGGAAGAAGGTAGAGCTGGCAGAGGCTGCAAGTAAGATGGGGCTGGACGTTTTAGCTGTTAGTGACATTGGGGTAAGGGGTGAGAAAGAAGAGGAAGTGGGAGAATACAAGGTCTACCTGTCAGGAGTCAAAGCAGGAATAGGGCTTTACATCAGGAAAGAAATGGAACCCAGCGTAGTTGCAATAAGGTATGTAAAAGAGTGACTGATGTGGATAGATTTGACAGTGTCTAGCAAGAAAATTAGGATTGTGTCAGTATATTCGCATTGTGAAGGGACAGATCAAGACAAGATGGATAGTTTTTATGAGGCACTCAGTGATGTAGTTGTCAGAGTAAAGGACAAGGACAGTGTTCTGCTCATGGGTGATTTTAATGCCAGGATTGGAAATCGAACAGAAGGGTATGAAAAGGTTATGGGTAAATTTGGAGAGGATATGAAGGCCAACAGGAACGGGAAACAACTCTTGGATTTCTGTGCCAGTATGGGCTTAGTAATCACAAACTCCTTTTTTAAACATAAGAACATTCACCGGTATACTTGGGAAGGCAGGGGAACCAGATCTGTCATTATATAATAACAGATCAGAAATTCAGGAAGGCTGTGAGGGACACACGTGTATTCAGGGGATTCTTTGATGACACTGATCATTATTTAATCTGCAGTGAAATTGGGATTGTGAGGCCGAAAGTGCAGGAGGTCAGGTCCATATGTAGGAGGATAAGAGTGGAGAAACTTCAGGATAAGGAAATCAGGCACAAGTACATAACAGCGATATGAGAAAGGTACCAGTTAGTTGAAGGTAGTCAATTATAGTCATTGGAAAAGGAATGGACAAGGTACAGGGACACAGTACTAGAAGTGGCTAAAGAATGTCTTGGAACAGTAGTGTGTAAAAGTAGGATGAAGCAAACAGCTTGGTGGGATGACACAGTCAAAGGCAGCCTGTAAAAGGAAAAAGAAGGCCTATCAAAAATGTCTGCATACTAGAACACAGGTAGACAGAGAAAGTTATGTTGAAGAAAGAAACAAAGCCAAACAGATAATTGCAGCATCCAAGAAGAAATCTTTGGAAGACTTTGGAAACAGGTTGAAGACTATGGGTCAAGCTGCTAGAAAACCATTCTGGAGTGTAATTAGCAGTCTTCGAAAAGGAGCTAAGACGGAAATAACAAGTATTTTGGACAGGTCAGGAAAACTGCTGGTGAATCCTCTGGATGTCTTGGGCAGATGGAGGGAATATTTTGAAGAGTTGCTCAACGTAGGTGAAAATGCGATCAGTAATGTTTCAGATTTCACGGTAGAATGGGATAGGAATGATGATGGAAATAGGATCACATTTGAGGAAGTGGAGAAAATGGTCAATAGACTGCAGTGCAATAAAGCAGCTGGGGTGGATGAAATTAAGTCAGAACTCATCAAATACTGTGGAAAGTCAGGTCTTAAATGGCTACACAGGATAATTGAAATGGCCTGGGAGTCGGGACAGGTTCCATCAGACTGGACAAAAGCAGTAATCACACCAATCTTTAAACATGGAAACAGGAAAGATTGTAACAACTACAGAGGTATCTTTTTAATCAGCGTTGTGGGTAAAATCTTCTCAGGTATTGTTGAAAGGAAAGTGCGAGTATTAGCTGAGGACCAATTGAAGGAAAATCAGTGTGGGTTTAGGCCTCATAGAGGTTGTCAGGACCGGATCTTTAGATTACGGCAAAAAATGGAGAAGTGTTATGAGTGGAACAGGGAATTGTACACTCCTGGAAATTGAAATAAGAACACCGTGAATTCATTGTCCCAGGAAGGGGAAACTTTATTGACACATTCCTGGGGTCAGATACATCACATGATCACACTGACAGAACCACAGGCACATAGACACAGGCAACAGAGCATGCACAATGTCGGCACTAGTACAGTGTATATCCACCTTTCGCAGCAATGCAGGCTGCTATTCTCCCATGGAGACGATCGTAGAGATGCTGGATGTAGTCCTGTGGAACGGCTTGCCATGCCATTTCCACCTGGCGCCTCAGTTGGACCAGCGTTCGTGCTGGACGTGCAGACCGCGTGAGACGACGCTTCATCCAGTCCCAAACATGCTCAATGGGGGACAGATCCGGAGATCTTGCTGGCCAGGGTAGTTGACTTACACCTTCTAGAGCACGTTGGGTGGCACGGGATACATGCGGACGTGCATTGTCCTGTTGGAACAGCAAGTTCCCTTGCCGGTCTAGGAATGGTAGAACGATGGGTTCGATGACGGTTTGGATGTACCGTGCACTATTCAGTGTCCCCTCGACGATCACCAGAGGTGTACGGCCAGTGTAGGAGATCGCTCCCCACACCATGATGCCGGGTGTTGGCCCTGTGTGCCTCGGTCGTATGCAGTCCTGATTGTGGCGCTTACCTGCACGGCGCCAAACACGCATACGACCATCATTGGCACCAAGGCAGAAGCGATTCTCATTGCTGAAGACGACACGTCTCCATTCGTCCCTCCATTCACGCCTGTCGCGACACCACTGGAGGCGGGCTGAACGATGTTGGGGCGTGAGCGGAAGACGGCCTAACGGTGTGCGGGACCGTAGCCCAGCTTCATGGAGACGGTTACGAATGGTCCTCGCCGATACCCCAGGAGCAACAGTGTCCCTAATTTGCTGGGAAGTGGCTGTGCGGTCCCCTACGGCACTGCGTAGGATCCTACGGTCTTGGCGTGCATCCGTGCGTCGCCGCGGTCCGGTCCCAGGTCGACGGGCACGTGCACCTTCCGCCGACCACTGGCGACAACATCGATGTACTGTGGAGACCTCACATCCCACGTGTTGAGCAATTCAGGGGTACGTCCACCCGGCCTCCCGCATGCCCACTATACGCCCTCGCTCAAAGTCCGTCAACTGCACATACGGTTCACGTCCACGCTGTCGCGGCATGCTACCAGTGTTAAAGACTGCGATGGAGCTCCGTATGCCACGGCAAACTGGCTGACACTGACGGCGGCGGTGCACAAATGCTGCGCAGCTAGCGCCATTCGACGGCCAACACCGCGGTTCCTGGTGTGTCCGCTGTGCCGTGCGTGTGATCATTGCTTGTACAGCCCTCTCGCAGTGTCCGGAGTAAGTATAGTGGGTCTGACACACCGGTGTCAATGTGTTCTTTTTTCCATTTCCAGGAGTGTATCTATGCTTTATAGATCTAGAAAAGGCATATGACCGGGTTCCTAGGAGGAAGTTATTGTCTGTTCTACGAGATTACGGAATAGGAGGCAAACGTTTGGAAGCAATTAAAGGTCTTTACATGGATAGTCAGGCAGCAGTTAGAGTTGACGGTAAATTGAGTTCATGGTTCAGAGTAGTTTCAGGGGTAAGACAAGGCTGCAACCTGTCTCCACTGTTGTTCATATTATTTATAGATCATATGTTGAAAACAATAGACTGGCTGGGTGAGATCAAGATATGTGAACACAAAATAAGCAGTTTGGATATGCGGATGACTTAGTTGTGATGGCAGATTCGATTGAAAGTTTGCAAAGTAATATTTCAGAGCTAGATCAGAAAAGTAAGGACAATGGTATGAAGATTAGCATCTCCAAAACGAAAGTAATGTCAGTGGGAAAGAAATATAAACGGATTGAGTGCCAAATAGGAGGAACAAAGTTAGAACAGGTGACCGGTTTCAAGTACTTAGGATGCATATTCTCACAGGATGGCAACATAGTGAAAGAACTGGAAGCGAGGTGTAGCAAAGCTAATGTAGTGATCGCTCAGCTACGATTGACTCTCTTCTGCAAGAAGGAAGTCAGTACCAAGACTAAGTTATCTGTGCACCGTTCAATCTTTCGACCAACTTTGTTGTATGGGAGCGAAAGCTGGGTGGATGCAGGTTACCTTATCAACAAGGTTGAGGTTACGGATATGAAAGTAGCTAGGATGATTGCAGGTACTAGTAGATGGGAACAATGGCAGGAGGGTGTCCACAATGAGGAAATCAAAGGAAAACTGGGAATGAATATAGATGTAGCAGTCAGGGCGAACCGGCTTAGATGGTGGAGTCATGTTACACACATGGGAGAAGCTAGGTTGCCCAAGAGACTCATGGCTTCAGCAGTAGAGGGTAGGAGGAGTCGGGGCAGACCAAGGAGAAGGTACCTGGATTCGGTTAAGAATGATTTTGAAGTAATAGGTTTAACATCAGAGGAGGCACCAATGTTAGCACTGAATAGGGGATCGTGGAGGAATTTTATAAGGGGGGCTATGCTCCAGACTGAACGCTAAAAGGCATAATCAGTCTTAAATGATGATGATGAGGAGGAGGGATCATTTCTTCAGCACATCCTGAAGGCTGAACTATGGTCTGTTGCTGCCGACAATTCTTGCATTTATTTCAGTTTCACAGTGATACTGACGACTGCAGAGACTACCAAGGTATTTGAAAGTATGTTATCTTTTGAATCGGAGACTGTTCACCATGAGCGGCTCCCCATCTCTCGCAGCATTGCTCAGGCCCAAGTCTTATCTTTACTGACTTGCAGGCTTGCCCTACTGGTGCTCTGGATTTTCAAATTAATTTTAGTGTTGAGTTACTTGTTTTAAAATATACAGTTCTACATATAAACGTTTTTTATTCTAATAACAATTGTTTGTTACATATTTCTGAATAAAATTTGCAGTTTTCCGCATTACTCAGTTATCTTCATCACTAGATGCCGTTGTTGTCGGCCATGATGTGACTGAATTCCAAACTTGTATCGTCCTTTGAGGGATACAGACCAAAATTAGACATCATCCATTTTTTGTTATTTATAGGGAGTACAGATATGTATGCTTTCTTTAAAGGGAGTTCCAAAGGTTGTACAGCTTTTCTCAGCCTAAAAGTTGCCCATCATCAAGCCAGCAATATTCAAGTTGCACATAACACTGTGCGACATGCAGATAAAAATGTCATGTCATGGTATTCTGAAATAGTGAGACTCCTTTTCAGGTGTCTAGCAAAGACCTCACCACGCGAATCATCGCTCAGGCAGGTTCTTTTATAAAATGCAGGCCACCAAGTACCAATAAAAGAATCCACCTTCATTTTTCCTCCTTCCACCAACACGTTCCGGACTAGTTTCCTATCTGCATTAAACGAAAATTTACGGCGTTACCGGACCCGTGTTATCATGCAAACATGTTTCCTTTATCCAGTAAACAATGTATTGATCCACTCAGAACTATAAACACCAAACAACGGAAATTTATACATTTTGGACTAGTTGCCTTGCTGCAATAAGCGATTTACTTATACGTGATTTCTTAACAAACTATAAAGTGGATGCAACCATATAAGAGTTTCTTACTTGTAACTTCTATCTGTTCTGTGACGTGACATCAAATATTTGTGAGTACATGAATGTGGATAGATTCGGTAAATGAAATGTTTCCTTTTCCTGGGGACTTGAGGATAGTGCATTGTACCACCTGATCCCGGCGGAGGTTCGAGTCCTCCCTCGGGCAGGGGTGTGTGTGTTTGTCCATAGGATAATTTAAGTGTAGTAGTGTGTGAGCTGAGGGACTGATGACCTTAGCAGTTAAGTCCCATAAGGTTTCACACACATTTGTACATTTGAACATTGTACCACCGAAACCGGTCGCAAATGATTAAAAACTAGTATATAAAGTTCAAGGTATTTTCATTATTCCATATAAATAAAACAGCAGCAGTCCCAGTATCAACCAGGAGATGGATGTACGTAGAGTCCTGAGTTCCATGTTCGTACCATTGTTGCCCCAGAAGTTTTTTTGTGATTACAAATATTCATAAGGCATAAAATATGATATGTAGACAAATACTTCTTTATCTTGAATTTGAAACGTCCCCTTTGAAAAATTATACAAGACTGTGCTTAAACTGACACACAATATTTTTAGCGCAACGCAATCTGACTTTCAATAATCCCTACAAAAGAATGGCCCTGACTAACATTAACCTATACCTTTCACAAATCACTTACCTCACAAAAAATCTTCGTTACTCGAACTACTGCAATACAGCGAGCACCACTACTGCCAGCTAACTAAAAGATTCAAACTACGGAAGTCACTAACTACTGATAGGCATAGTTAGCGAATGAGAGATTTTAATAGAGAACAAACAATGTATTTACCTTAATAGTCATAATATATATAGCAGTTCATGACATCCAGTCTTACAAATTTCAAAACTCCGCCATCTCTCTCCCCACGTCCACCACTGCTGGCGGCTCACCTCCAACTGCGCAAAGCTATGCGCTGTTCACATCCAGCTGCCCAACACTACAATGGCAGACAACAATGCAAACTAGCCACAGACTGCGCATAGCACAGCCAGTGATTTTTCATACAGAGCGCTACGTGGCGTTACCAATAAAAAAACCTAAACAGCCTATTTACATAAGGTTAGAATCCTGGCAGGGTCGCCATATGAAACGTCCCCTTAGAAAAATTATACAAGACTGTGCTTAAACTGACACACAATATTTTTAACGCAACGCAATCTGACTTTCAATAATCCCCACAAAAGAATGGCCCTGACTAACATTAACCTATACCTTTCACAAATCACTTACCTCACAAAAAATCTTGGTTACTCGAACTACTGCAATACAGCGAGCGCCACTACTGCCAGCTAACTAAAAGATTCAAGCTACGGAAGTCACTAACTATTGATAGGCATAGTTAGCGAATGAGAGATTTTAATAGAGAACAAACAATGTATTTACCTTAATAGTCATAATATATATAGCAGTTCATGACATCCAGTCTTACAAATTTCAAAACTCCGCCATCTCTCTCCCCACGTCCACCACTGCTGGCGGCTCACCTCCAACTGCGCAAAGCTATGCGCTGTTCACATCCAGCTGCCCAACACTACAATGGCAGACTACAATGCAAACTAGCCACAGACTGCGCATAGCACAGCCTGTGATTTTTCATACAGAGCGCTACGTGGCGTTACCAATAAAAACAGCCTACTTACAAATTGAATACGGCATATTTAAGTTTTTGTGTGCGTACATACTTGCTGTTACTTCTTTTGTTACAGGACCCAGTGACGTAACAACAGCGGACTCGGAACCCATTTGAAAACACGTTCTCAAACCAGAAGAAAGCCCAATGTGTCCTCTGGTATCATGAGACACAGTCACGACAAACAGTCCAGAGAAACTTCCAGATGGCATGCCACAGCCAGCCACCGCATGTTAAAAGCATCAGGATGTGTACACGAACTTTAAGGAAATAGGGAGCGTCTGTGATCTCCCTAGAAGGCTAAGGCCTGGACCTAGTGCGCAGACAGTTCAGGCAGTGAGAGATGCCTTCGTGAGAAGTCCCAAGAAATCAGTCCCTAAAGTCTCACGTGAGTTGCAGATACGAAAGACATGAGTGCACCGTATCAAACTTAATCAATTTCTTTTCCATTCGTACAAAGTCCAGATCGTGAAGTCCCTCCCACCCTCCCGCCCCTCACCAACGGATTAAAGGGCTCCTTATGATCCTGCTGTTGCATGCTGGGTGAGATTGAGAATGCTCACGACTGTCTGAAACGTACCCTTTTATTACATAAGACGACATTTCATTTGAAAGGGGTTGTCAACCGATCTGAGGGTCCGAGAATCCGGACGCCGTGTATGAGTCCACCAGATACAGCCCTAAAATAAAAGTCTGGTGCGGTTTTACGCGCAGTAAAATCATAGGACCTTTTTTATTCAGTGGAACGAAAGTCACAGCCAATACCTATGTTAATATGTTGCAGTTCCTTGTTGTGACACAGATTCAGGACATTCAGGAATTAATTTTCCATCGAGGTGCTGCTCCACCTCATTGGGTGTTAGATGTTTATGCCTATTTGGATACAACCTTCCCGGGAATATAGTTCGGGCGTGGCGGTCCCATCAGCTGGCCTCCTCGATCACCACTGCATTTCTTCCTTTGGGGTTATGTCAGGGACTAGGTACAACAAACACCAGTGAACGATATTGCGGCATTACGACGTAGAAATACTGACCTAACACCCATCTCTTACGAGTTGTTGACCAACACGTCGGTGGAACTGGAATATAACCTGGATATCCTTCGGACAACGAAAGGCGCACAAGTCGAATTTTGTTGATTTTGTGTGTGTGTACACAAAAACTTGAGTGTGTCACCCGTGTTACCTGCATTTCAAGATAAAATACATATATTTTTTGTCTTATGCATATTTGTAACCAGGGAAAGACATCTGGGACAACCTGTATTTCCTGATGGGTTATATTAATTAGATGTTAGCAGATGGTTGGCAATCGCTTTATGTCGTAATTGCAGTAGCAGATGAAAACTTGTACAACCAGAAGTAGAGACTGACGCTCTTTAAACGCTAGTGTAGTGGTTTCGGTAACAGCGGACTCATCTTACACGACTGAGCCACGCCAGATCAGCAGCATCAGGGATGACAACCAGCGCTGCGCCTCTGTCACAAGAAATGTTGCTGACGTCACTGGCTGCTGACAGCGGTGTCCAGGTAGAGTGTAGCGTTCGAGAGGCTTGGACGGCCTGCTGCTCCTTCCACAGTGACAACCCTGAAAGGAAAGTGACCTAAATATTCTTCCAACACGAGAGCACTGAGATTTATGCAAAGTATGAAAAGGAAGTGGCTGACCAATTGCCTTAACCACGCGCCTTTGTGATGTGGTTTTAATTTAAAGGTCGTTCCATTTGTATCCACAACATGCCAGCATGTCTGTTACAGTGAACCTGGTTTTCGTGTAGAGGTGAAGGATGTAAAGTGCAATTAGTTCTTTTTCCATAAGATACAAGCATTACTGTTTAGCTAGAGCAACAAAGCATCACCAGGGAAAATAGTAAATGAAGTTATTCTTAAAATTAACTGTTATTGTATAAATTGATTATTTTAGAACTGAAAAAAAAGGAAAGCAGCTCATAGAAGTTTGCATTGTAAGGAACGCTCCACCTCCAATTAATGTGACGCACCAACAAAAAATAATAAACAGGGACAAAATTTTTAAGTTAGAGTGTGTTTATTGACGAACACAAATTGGATAAGCCACATAGTAGATCTGCTAAAACTCTTAGGTTCGGTAGTTTTATCGTAAGAATAATTTTCAACTTTGAGACACATAAATCTTGAGAATATTTGCAGACCGGTACTTTCATGTCCTATGAGACAACATTCTCAGGCTACACCTCACTTAGGAAAAAGTATTAACTGAACAATAGAAGGTAATTATAACCGTATTTGATGTTTACACATGCACATCACACAGACATCTGACTAAGCAAGTAGAATATTAACCGCACCTAGTCAGAATATAACCTCATTGACAAGAATTTCTTGTCAGCAGAATGTTTTGACATGGCGCATTGTCATCCATAAAAATTCTATCGTTGTTTGGGAATGGCTGCACATGGTCTTCAAGCAGCCGAACAGAACCATTTGCAGTCGATGATCGGTTCAGTTGGACGACACAACCCAGTCCATTCCGCGTAAACACAGCCCACGCCATTATGGAGCCACCACCATCTTGCACAGTGTCTTGTTGACAACAAGGGTCCATGGCTTCATGTGTCTGCGCCAGACTCAAATCCTAGCATCAGCTCTTTAGTCATCTGATCAGGCCACAGTTTTTCAGTCGTCTAGAGTTCAACCGATGTGGTCACGATCCTAGTAGAGGCGCTGCAGGCGATGTCGTGCTGTTAGGAAAGGCACTCGCGTCGGTCGTCTGCTGCCAGAGCCGATTAACGCCACGTTTCGCTACGCTGTCCTAACAGGTAAGTTCGTCTTACGTCCAACATTGATTTCTGCGGTTATTTCACGCAGTGTTGCTTGTCTGTTAGCACTGACAACTCTAAGCAAACACCATTGCTCTTAGTTGTTAAGTGTTGACCGTAGGGTGCTGCCTTCTCTGTGGTGAGAGACAGTGTCTGAAATCTTAACACTGTAGAAAACGGAATATGGAATTCACTAACGACTTCCGAAATGGAATGTCCCATAGGTCTAGCTCCAGCTACCATTACACGTTCAAAGTCTGTTAATTCCCCCTTTTCACAAGAACCACCTGAATACAAATGACATCTTCGAAAAGCGCTGCCTTTTTATACCTTTTGTATGCGATACTACCGCCTTCTGTATGTGTGCATATCGGTATCCCGAGTTGTTACCGCAGTGTATGTCTTAAAGGAGTTCTTCAACAGAAATAATTAGTCAGTTATAAACCTGCAAATAGTTATTATCTCTGGTACACATTTTGAGCTTGGTGTTCAAACTAGCTGTTTAAAAGACGAAGTGTGCTCCGACGTAATTCCATACACAGGAATCTTTTTACTAACACCTGTACAATGGCGACTTTGTGCGTTAAGTCTCGCTTTGAGAAACGGGACACCACCTCAGCGTATCGAAACTCTTAAGAAAACATGTCTATATGTATACCTAGCTGTATTATATCGTACATCCATTAAAGTAATACGAGTGTTGTCCAGAAATAAAGTTCCGATCGCTCGCTAAATGGGAACCACAGTGAAAATCAGAAACATTTTATTTGCAAGAGTTAGCTACACTTTCCAGATACTTCTCTACATAGTCGCCTCTCCACCTTAGACATTTGTCGGAGCGTTATACCAAATTTCTAACACCATCGTCATGCCCATGCTTTCCAATAATTCTCTACGCTGGTCTATAGCGCGTAGCCTGCGGCCAAATGTTGTCTTCGTATACAGCGTTTCATGTGACGAGAGATGATACTCAGGACGAGTCAATTGGGGCTGTGTTGTCGGTGATGGAACACTTCCCATCGAAAAGGCTGCAGGAGCGTCTTCACTGCCCCTGCAGAGTGCGGCTGAGAATTGCCATGAACAAAGAAGTGCGTGGCAGTTGTGTTAGGTGGGCTGCATTCATTAGGGCGAAGTCTCTCAGTGGGCCCTGCTACTTGACGGGAGACCACGTTGTTCTAGGCACCTTTACTCGCTCACAGTGCGCTCACAACTGAAAACAGCGTCTTGATGCGATTGGCAGTCATACTACAGACACTACCCAAAACATCTGTGCAAAGGTTCATCGGGGTTTTCACTGTGGTGTCCATTTCGAGACCGATCGTAACTTACTTTCCGGACAACCCTCGTATGTAGTGATGTCAGTGAATATACTAATATTTTTTGCTTATTTTAAACATGTTTATGTTACAACTTGCTTGTCAAACTTAGTTTGGAACATATTCCATATCTGTTTTAAGTGATATCACGTTTTCAACAAAAATGCTTCTATTCCTGTTATTGTATAAAAGCGAATTTCATCTACAGTGTCAGTGAATTAAAAATATGTATAAATATTAAAACTGGACGTATCAACGAATTTTGCCCAATTATGGACAATGTGTCCAGAACTTAGCTGCTCATAAAGTTAACGATCAACTGCCTGCACTGGTTCACAAGTATTGCAAGAACCCTACTCCGCTTTTTCGACATCCTAATGGAAGTGCCTTCCTCCATGCTTTCAGTCAGAGCTCATTGTTTTAAATGTATCGTATGGATGAATGTGAGGATCGCTTTGGCAATGTAATGTTATCTCCGAGTAGAAGAGTGTAGGGTAAATGGTGGGCGCCGAAACATAGCTTCCACCACCAAGGTGGCCAGCGAGTTTTGAAATCTTACCCAACGAATACGTAACTATCAGCATTGTCACATGCCTTCACTTCATGAAATACTACTGTGCGGTTTGAGATTCCACTCCGCAGATTGGCGTACAGTCTGATGATGTCAGTCCTTTTCTTGAAAATTCTGATGACTTTTGGATTATTCTACTACAATAAGGTTTCGAATGTAGTAGTGCCATGTGAAATGATTTGGTAGCAACATACGTTAGCCATCTCGGCTACAGAGATATTTAACAGAAGTATCTCCAGCTGTCACTTGAGAATGTCTGGGGTCTTAGCCTTCCCAGTCGGATAACGTCATCCAGCTAGTGAACAATTTCAGCAATCTGGCTGTAGCTGTTCTCCGGTGATACTGACGACTAAATGTCTTTCTATGGATGCGATCTTATACAGTGATGGTTATTAAAATAACAACAGCTGAAAGTATTGAAAAAACGCAAATTTTCTTATCGTTTGTGTAATGTAATAAAAAGAACGCTTGATTAATTTTTTTAAAGTGACTACACAGGTTGCGAAACTGTGTACGACGCACATCAACAAGAGTTTTGCATTAATCAATCATTTTGCAGAAAACAAAAATTTGTTCTGAGGCATGGGCGTATATTCATTTGCAATGTGTCCAGATCATTAAATCAAAAATAAAAACAAGCATTTTGATAACGGCGAAATGGTCAGTTTTCCGTCGGAGTTTCTCCACAGCACTCCTGTACACCTTCAGCACGTGGTCGAACATCCATTTTCTAATGCAGGCTTCAATCAGTCATCTCATACTATCGATGAGATCAGACCACCTCTGGTCCAAGTTTTCCGACTCTTCAGTAGCGATTTTGCGTCAGTCTCGCTAATCGATCACACACGTCTCCGATTGGTTCATTTCTGGGAAACAGGCAGGAGAATCCATTCTGGTGATCATAGCATATTAAAGGAACTTGTTCACCAGAACATCACGACGAACTCGCGAATTACCATCATCAAGACGAGGCTGTCATCAACATGTTGGCGATACAGTCGCACTATTGGTTCCAGAATCTCGTTCCTGTACCCTGTGCCCTTAACAACCACGTGAGTTATAGTGTGGCTTCGTGTAATGCCATTGGAAATTATTACACCACTAACTTTTTGCGTATGTGGGACACACTGTTGGAGGTGTTCGGTGTAATTGGATTGTCTGCAAACACATTGTATGTGATTATCATGGCACGAACAGATCCGTGTTTCGTCCGTAAATAACACACTGTGTTGTCCATTTTGCATTATTTCTTGCCTCTCTGTAACGGAGTCCACGGTGTTGTGGTGTACGTTATGGTGTCAAAGGGAACGGAGATTCACATCCTGCAATCGACTAATAGTTTGATGCAGTACATGACGGCCTGTAGCCTCTTCGAAAGCCAAATTCAGTTCTGGAGCACTCATCCCACTGTTAGTTTGGTTCAAAAGCCGTAGACATTGATCACCCTGTGCACGTGTCGAACGTGGACAGCTCGTGCCGTGTAACTGCTCAGCACTAGTTATGAACTGGGTCAATTCTATCTCCGCAGCAGGTTTGATTCCAGTGCATACGTCTAGCAACTTACTTGGTTGACAAGCCTTCAGTTCATAACATGATGATGCAGACCAGATCATAGGTCGCGATTGTCCTTCGTGTAATGATGGACGTTCACTGTACTGTTTCACAGACATCTTAAATGCGTCCATACGGGTTCGAGTGTTGTGTTCTACTCGTAGGTACCGCCTATAGTAATTGTATACGTTTACAAACAACGTCAGGGGTGACCTTCCTATCGCTACAGGAACAGTCACAATAGCAACACTCGTGCACGACACGGCAGGGTGATGCAAAACTTCTATTCATGTGTGTAGTGCACAGATCTGGCACCTGTGGCAGCATCGTCACCTCTAAACCGGCTGTGCATCAGGATGACGTATGGTGCTTTCGCTGCAAACAAACCCATTTCCTGACTCAAGGAGCGTTACTTGGCTGCACGTCCGGGGCCTCTCAGGTTCTAGACGCATGAGACCATTGAGATGCAGCGTAGCGTCGAGTATGGCCCTCCAGAAATAAAGGATTCAATATTTGCATGACAATCATGCGATGTTTCCAATGAGGGTGGTAGCATCCTCGAGTGTCCGATTCACACCATGGCTGGTTGCTGACTGCAGTAAAATTCCGTTTATGCGTGCTCCCGCGCAGTGACATGATGTCACATGCTTTGAACACTCGAGCGCATGTGACCATTTCGGTTGCCGTCGTTATCACCCCGTAATGGAAGACTTTCTTCACCACAAGGATCCAGATGTCATTCAGTTTCACGCTGCCTCCTTCCTTTTGAAGTTCCTGGTGTATTTAACAATCCCTAAGGCCTCTCTGAACAGCTTTTCATGATATCCGCTTTTGCCTGCCAGTACTCGGCCCCTATCAAAATGAATGTGGAGGTCTCCTGGCTGCAAAACATGTTCCGCAACTGATGGTCTGTCACACTCTCTAGCCTTCTGCAGTTACCCTTGTACTCTAGAAGATGTGTACCAGTATTACACCATGGACAGGTAGCAACAGCAGACGACAGCAGGCAACAGTGGCCAATTGCGCTCGGGTATTCAAAGCATGTGACAGCACGCCCTGCGGGGGGGTACCTGTAAACGAAATTTTACTGCAGCCAGTAGTGAGGCTGGCTGTCAATCGGACACTCAAAGAAGCTACGATCCCCCTTGAAAAGTCTTCCGCAGATGGGAACGATACTTTCCGTTTTAACGTGAAGTCCATTCGAACACGGCATAATAGCCCGAAATGCTTTGTTAAGTGTGAGATTTTCAGCCACGACAGTTTACATTTTACAAACGACGTACCTGCATTCGCCATTGAGCCGTGAATATGCAGTGTTATATAGTGAATGTGTGGCCGTAGGGTTGTGACGCTACAACGCAGTCCTTGCTATGAATTTTTTCGCTTACTTAACACATGAAACTGTTTGTATACGATGTATTGTCTAGTGTAAATATGTATTGTAAATACTACGTTTAAATTATGTAATATGAACCCTGGACCTTGCCGTTGATGGGGAGGCTTGCGTGCCTCAGCGATACAGATAGCTGTACCGTAGGTGCAACCACAACAGAGGGGTATCTGTTGAGAGGCCAGACAAACGTTTGGTTCCTGAAGAGGGGCAGCAGCCTTTTCAGTAGTTGTAAGGGCAACAGTCTGGATGATTGACTGATCTGGTCTTGTAACAATAACCAAAACGGCCTTGCTGTGCTGGTACTGCGAACTGCTGAAAGCAAGGGGAAACTACTGCCGTAATTTTTCCTGAGGGCATGCAGCTTTACTGTATCATTAAATGATGATGGCGTCCTCTTGGGTAAAATATTCCGGAGGTAAAATAGTCCCCCATTCGGATCTCCGGGCGGGGACTACTCAAGACAATTATGTCGAATTAACTCGAGAGATGCTGAGGGAATTAGATTAGGAAATGAGACACTTAAAGTAGTAAAGTATTTTTGCTGTTTGGGGAGCAAAATAACTGATGATGGTCGAAGTAGAGAGGGTATAAAATGTAGACTGGCAATGGCAAGGAAAGCGTTTCTGAATAAGAGGAATTTGCTAACATCGAGTATAGAGTTAAGTGTCAGAAAGTCATTTCTGAAAGTATTTGTATGGAGTGTAGCCATGTATGGAAGTGAAACATGGACGATAAATAGTTTGGACAAGAAGAGAATAGAAGCTTTCGAAATGTGGTGCTACAGAAGAATGCTGAATATTAGATGGGTAGAACACATAACTAATGAGGAAGTATTGAATAGGATTGGGGAGAAGAGAAGTTTGTGGCACAACTTGACCAGAAGAAGGGATCTGTTGGTAGGACTTGTTCTGAGGGATCAAGGGATCACCAATGTAGTATTGGATGGCAGCGTGGAGGGTAAAAATCGTAGAGGGAGACCAAGAGATGACTACACTAAGCAGATTCAGAAGGATGTAGGTTGCAGTAGGTACTGGGAGATGAAGAAGCTTGCACAGGATAGAATAGCATGGAGAGCTGCATCAAACCAGTCTCAGGACTGAAGACCACAACAACAACATTTAACACTGGCAAGTCGGGGCATATTTAGTTAACGTTGAAGTCAGAGAGATTGTTTTGTCGCGCCTATGGGCGCGGGAGCGCGCCAGCGGGAAGTAGCAGTAGCAGTGACGCCGTGCTCGGAGTAAGACGTAACAGTCGAGTGCTGCTATTCCTAGATGTGTTACATCTAACTGCTAGTGTGTGGATCTAAGTACGACGGCAAAGTAATGGTCGGCATATCTGAAAGCATGGCCGGGCAAGTTATTATGGATTAATGGGCATAGTGCTGAAGAAACGAGGGCTTAAATGTGAAGCGCACTGTGGGCCCAAGTCGCAACAGTAAAAGCCCGCTGCCACATTGTGTCGCTGCCGTGGACTTCCGTCGATTCACCGACAACGAGGGAAGTAGGATCTACGTAATTTTCGTAGGATAAAATTGTAGAAGGCTTGCCAGTGACTGTGCTTTGCTCTGAAGTTGAACAATTAATAATAAGCACTTTATAATCGAAGTGTTGCAGTTACATTCCACCCGACAATAACATCAAGTAGGCTCCTTCCGATCCTTACCTTACTGAACCGAGTGTGTCACGCCATTATCAAGAGAAAATATGTTAATTATCAAATTATTTGCATAGACGGTTAAGAGTAAATTTCAGACTGGTGATCGTAGTTAATTGTTGCACTTAATAAGCTCACGCCAATCGTAGTAACATAATAATAGACTGAAGTAATAAATTTGATTATTAAGATTTATTTCAATGCATATTCAGCTGAAGTTAATTCAAGGATATTTCATGAAACTATAAAGCTTATTCCAGCTGACAATCCACCAGTTAATGAATTATTATCAGTTAAAACATAGTTAATCGATTATTGGCAATATATTTCATTATCAGTAGATTAAACTGTGTGAAAAACTTAATTTGAAAGACAGAATGACAGTCCATTATTCAAAATCTCGACGGATAATTATCTGTGTTGTCAGCATTGCACTTAGCTGACAAATTATGAACAAAATAAGTGTAGTTAGATTCTTATGACATTGTTTTATATGACTGCTGAGCCTGACACAGCACTTTCGTAAAAGTTCCCGTTCCACCTGCTCCGCTACAAACAGGTAAACTTTATTTTTGACACAATTATTCACGTACTTAACAGTACTGTCGCTCATCAGTTGAGCTGGCGACCGATTTTTTGATTGCTTTTACAACTTAAGCATTTCTTTCGGCAAAATTTCCACTGGCAAAATATATTTCCAAATTATTGCCATTATTTCATTTACCGATCGTTATTGAATGAAATTACTCATTCAACAACGATCAAGTTATAACGTCTCCTGTTCCCCGCGGAATAATTATTATTTACTTCGGATTCGGATGCCTTATCCCGACGCGGGTCAAAATACATAATTCACGGTCATTGTCAACTAGTAATTTCGCAAATCCCTGGAAGCAGGGGGGTGTTATAGTGTGCCAAAGCAGATGAGTTACAAACCGCAATGCAGCATGTAACGATACACGTACCATTACAACACTATCAATTTCTTTTTTAACAGAATTACTAAATTTCGATCAGGTAAATTGTTCATCTTTATACATCATAACTTTGAAAAGTAACAGTTGGCACCACTGAAGCAGGGGACCACCGGCACTGAAAGAGGCACTGTATGAAACACGTCTAAAGTAGACGTTCATGCCATCTAGCGGTTACAGTTATGCAATCTGGTTGTAAAAATAGGTAGCTTACGAACATAGACGTAAAAAAAAAAAGGGAGGTGGGACTGCAGACTTACACTGTACTTTGTTTTGAAGGGCGGGGGTCTGCCGCCATTTCAAGCAGCCCAAAACACTAGCAGACTACTGTTTCCGAGTGCTTCTTGTTCATTATTTCTGTCTTGTGTGCGCAACAGCTGTTTTAAATACTAAAAATTATAGAATTTATACGATTAACATAGTGTCAGGAAGGCAATTTCAAACGTTTTCCTGCTCTTGAATGCGCATTTGCTCTAGTAATACGACACAGTCAGAGCCTCCGGTATTGGAAATGTTACCTTTTCCTCTACGATGGTCCTAATCTCACAAAATTCCTTAAATCAATGAGTAGAAGATATAACATCTCCAGTGCTGTGAGCCTCATTGCATCTTAATTTCGAATGTACGTAACCAGCGGATTCACCAGCTCTTAAAATACCTTACATATCTCCAACAGTGTTGTCTTGATTTAGACTGGATGGTGTCTGTAGAAATCCGTTAATTTTCTTGAATTCTAACCCTGAATATTATCTTTGTTGTAGCTTAACCTTCACACCCAAGTCTCCATCTCCTACTAAGCTTTGAACTTCCATTGTATCAGTTCAATCCTGATTACAGCTCTCATCGGAATACCATTTCCCATTTGTGTTGACTTCTTCAGGCCACAAGGCCAAAACACCTTTATCTTTCACTCTTCGGATTTTTCCCAATTCCTCCTGATCTATGGATGGCGGTTTTTCTTATTTTTACTTTTTTTTCTATGCGCGCTTTTAGCAAACTGATTATTATACAGTGTTGATAACTTCCATCATATATATCATGAACCATTTCCAGTTACTTTATATTGTTGACTTACTTTTGTCCTTATGGTGAATTACATTTACATCTTGTAGCTTATGACTACCAACCTTTGCGTTCATATTTTCTTTTTTACTTGATATGTGCCCAATAAGAAAGATATTATTTCTGTTAACCACATTTAATATGCGATATCTCCCAATGTTACACTGGCCGACAGGCAGCGCAATTTTTTCCCTTAGTCTGATAAGGAATGGACAGTGCTGGAAGTGCCAAATTCTTGTTCCCAGCTACCCATAAGGTGAGCATGCTGTGTGTTTCTTTACAGTATTTCACCATGTGTTTTAATCTCTGCATTTCATACATGTCGCCAGTAATGTCTAATTTCTCGCAGTTGTGTACCTGAAGCCTATATACACTCGTCCACTCCCCACCAACAGTTTCTGTATAGCAGGGCTAACCACTCTACAACTACTACTTGTTTTCTTTGGGTCTTGTTCGCAATCCGGCCTTAATATGCTGATCAAATTCTTCTCTTTTTGAATCATTTTCTAAATTCTGTTCGTATATATTGTCAATCAAGATTATTTCCGCAAAATGTGACTTCACATGAAACAGAATAAGTTAAGGGCGTTTCTTTTTACCAGGTTCACATTATAACAGCCTGCCTTACCTCGGTATTTTCTAAAGTTTTATTGGAGTCTTTTCCACTCTGTCTCAAGTATTAAACACGTACGGCGTAGTCCTCATATTCCTGATTTCCCTCTTCCTGTCTTGGATCAAGAAGATCTCTTCTATATTTATGGTCTATAGATATCACGTCAATATTTGCTCTGTTTTGCTACTGTTGTGTATATTTCCACCCTGGTTGTCTCCTTGGAAGAAGGCGCCGAAAATACTCCCCCTCTCTCACTCCAATAACACGATCTTCTAACTCCAAATAAGTATGAGAACTAATGCACAATAAGCTTAACAGCGTACGCACCCATGTTGCGGACAAGAATAACGTACAGAAGAAAGAAAAAGAAAAATGATGGTCTGTTAGATGACGATCAGCTTGGGTTTTAGGAATGATAAATATACTGTACCGTGGAGGCAGTTCTGACGTTGCGACTGATGATGGAAGGAAGAATTGAGAAAAGTAAAGCCGCCTTCATAGAATTTGTCGACATTACAAAATAATGCAAAATGTTCGAAATTCCGAGATAAATGGGATTAAGCTAAATGGAAAGACAGTATGTACAAGAACCAAGAGGGAAAAATAGGAATTGAAGACCAAGAAGGAAATGTTAGCATTAAAAAGGGTGTACGATGGGGATGCAGGCTTTCGTCCATACTGTCCTAGCAATGACGGAAATAATAGAAAGATTCAAGAGTGAGATGAAAATTCAGGGTGAAAGCATATCAATGATAAGTTCGTTTGATGACATTTCTACCCTTAATGAAAGTGAAGAATAATTATTGGTTCTATTGAACGAAATGAACAGACTAATGAGTACAGAACATGGAGTTAGTGTAAACCAAAGATGGACGAAAGTAGTGCGGAGCAACAGAAATTAAATTAGCAAAAAAATTAACATAAAAATTGGTGACCACGAAATCCAGGAAGTGAAGGAAGGGGCGCACTAACATATGATGGACGAAGCAAATAGGATATAAATAGCAGACAAGCACACGAATAGAGGCCACTTCTGCGTAAAAGAAGTCTACTTCTACCAAACGTAGATCTTAATTCGAGGAAGAAAATTTTGAGAATGTACGTTTGGAACACAGCATTGTATGACAGTGAATCGTGAACTGTGGGGATATTGAGAAATATGTAACTGTTCCGTTTGTTTCATTTTGTTTAGAGGATTCCTATTCTTAACTTTCATGTGTGCATGTATTGCAACCTGAACAGTCTCTCAACTGAACAATGCAAGTGATATGCTTACGTAAATGCTATCTGATGAAATGAACCGCCAAACTGTGTAACTGTATTCCATTCAACCTTTTCTAAAAATAATTAGAAAACGTAGTACTGAATACTAACGAAGCTGTCATGTGAAACTCTGTATCGTGCAGTGCAGTGCAGTGAATCATACTAACATGCATGACGTCATAGAACGTGTCTTGCAGTTCTAATACACAGAACCAACAGAATAAAAACCCTGTACAAAATTGCAAACTGAATTTTGAAATACTAAACGCTCAGAATTCTTCCATTAAAATACCCTGCAGATTTATCTACGCAGACTGGCTAAGTAACATACCGGACATTAAACGACTAACACGTAAACATGTAACACTCCACTATGAGAGTAAGAATGTCTGACAAAGAAATGAGATCAAAATTAATTTTTAACTTAATCCTGACCATATAGTTGAACCTGATCATAATTTTGAAATGCAACGTGTAACTGTAAAAAAATTAATTGTGCCCGACGGTAATGTTAAACTGGTCCTAAGAGGCTTTCGTGATTTATCTTGTGGCAACGGAAACGTGATACTACTCACAACTTGTGAATGTCAGATTGCAGCGCAGCGGGAAACCAAATATAGGGAACCTTGTCAAAGTGCAGTGCAAGGAAGAGCAACTATGCTAAGCACGCCATAGTTACAGCTTGAACAACTGTGTTCCGCTAAGTTAAACTATAATAAGGGTACGGTGAAAGAAACTGAATCTACTGAATGATACAGAAGAGATTCGCATTCAACAACTGTATTGTGGGGCTGACTTCTATCTATTACAAAAACCTTTACAAAATTCACTTATTATATAAATTCATAACCCTGTCATGGAATTCGTTACTGAAATGGTAAAGTAGTCGTAAATCTATAACTCTGAGTCCAAGGCTTATGAGCAGATAATTTTGCTAAATATCGTCTCAACAGTCAAACTAACAGACCGAAATCAATAAAAGAAAATCATATTCTCTTTCGCAGACTCATTAAGCACGAGCAAACAATGCAGCGACAACATTAACTGAATATCTTCACACTTCCAAAATCAATCTTTACAAAACCTTATTTCCAAAAATCGACATCCCCTTCTGTTTGCATCTCTGTGTGCCGCTAATTATTCTCAGACTTCTCAGCAGCGTGACCGACACCAGACCCTCTCACTCAATACTTCTCGAATGCTACATAGGCAACGACAGCACTACTGACAACCAGAGATCATACTGCTTGTACTCAGAACCTTTCTGGCCTAACATATCGACTGTTAAAGATTTCGGTTTGAAAAATATACAGTGTACAAGTATGATTCATTGAATAAAAAGGGATCTCATATAGCTCTCATTGAATACTAAAAATAAGCTAGAAACCTTTCAGGAGAGAATGGAAGCGTTTGAAATGTGATGCTGTAGAAGAGTATTGAAGATTAGGTGGACTATAAGATACGGAATGAAGAATCAACGAAGAATTAGAGGTACACTGACAAGAAAAAGGGTGATGATGATAGGACTAATGTTAAGACACCAGGAAATAACTTCCTTGGTACTACAGGGAGCTGCAGAAGGTAAAAGCTCTAAAGGAGGATGGAGACTGGGACACATCCAGGAAAAATTTATGACGTATGGGAAACATGGCCAGTTTGAGAGTCTTTTCGTCCACACAAACAGTAAGACGCCGTTTGGAGCACCACACGATTACTACTTCGATAAAGGCATTGCCGTCTCGTACACATAGCTCATCAGTAACAATACAGGGTGTTTATAAATGAATATCGGGGTTTTAACGCTTTATAATATTTATTACATTAAACTTACAGTTATAAATAATATGTAAAATGAAAGAGCAACTCAAACAGTTTTACCAAGAACCGTATAATTGTTCAATGTGAACACCATTTGTCACATGGCACACATCAAGTCTATTTGCCCGTGTACCCAAGCGTTGGTTAGGTCGCAAGGTGCCCAATGACAGGGCTTGCTTTGCATGGCCTCCACTTTCACCCGACCTAACGCCATGCGATTTTTTCCTTTGGGGCTTCATAACTGATCGTGTGTACGTGTTTCCGCTACCAGCAGACCTCCCTGAATTAAGAAACCTGATTGAAGCAGCTGTTGCAACAATCACTGAAGATACACACATCAACGTTTGGGAAGAACTCGGCTATAGACTTGATGTGTGTCGTGCGCCAATGGTGCTCACATTGAACATTTATACGGTTCTTGGTAAAACTGTTTGAGTTGATCTTTCATTTGACATATCATTTATAACTGTAAGTTTAATATAATAAATATTATAAAGCATTAAAACACCGATATTCATTTATAAACACTCTGTATATTCTACATACGAGGGTCGGTCAAAAAGTAATGCCTCCCATTTTTTTTCTACTTAAAAAAATTAAGTTAAGTGAAAAATTTAAATTTGGCGCCATTCCTCAAACCTTCTTCTGCAATCCACTGCAGTAGTAACTTTCTGTGTCAACAGGTGGCAGCACAGCAGAAGTTTGTAAGATGGCCGACATCGATGTTCGTTTGAGACAGCGTTGTGTGATTGAATTCTTGAATGCAGAATGTGAAACGCCCATACGCATTCATGAAAGACTGAAGAAGGTGTATGGTGTTGTGACAGTGGATGTCAGCACTGTTAGACGATGGGTTCGTCGTTGTAAGGAAGCTGAAGGGCAAACACCGTTGACTGACGAAAAACGGAGCGGCAGGCCGGTGAGTGCAGTGACTCCACACAACATTCAGCAAGTTGATGACATCATTCGTGGTGACCGTCGGGTGACTGCAGATGAAGTGTGTCGCATTATTTCTCTTAGTAAAGGCAGTGTGATCACGGTTATTAAACAATTGGGGTACTCAAAAGTTTGTGCACGGTGGGTTCCAAGAATGTTAACCGATCAGAATAAAGAGGCAAGGAAAACAATAGCCTCCCAACACTTGCAGCGCTTCCGTTTGGAGGGAGATGAGTTTCTGAAAAAAATTGTGACCGGGGACGAAACATGGGTGCATTTTTTTGAACCCGAATCAAAGAGGCAGTCAATGGAGTGGCGTCACACAAGCTCGCCGAGGAAGAAAAAATTCAAAACTGTGCGATCGGCAGGGAAAGTTATGGCAACAGTTTTCTGGGATACAGAGGGTGTGATTCTGGTTGATTTTTTGGAGCAGGGATGCACAATAAATTCTGTTCAATATGTCACAACCCTCAAAAAACTTAAAGCACGTCTTCAGCGAGTTCGCCCAACAAAATCAATGGCAGATGTTCTTCTTTTGCATGACAATGCAAGACCACACACCAGTCGTCACACCTCTGACGAGATTGTCAAAATTGGATGGGAAGTTTTGCCTCATCCCCCATACAGCCCTGACCTGGCACCATCAGACTTCCATCTGTTCGGGCCACTAAAAGAAGCTCATCGTGGGATTCATTTTGAAGATGAGGAGGCCGTCAAAACATCCATGCGTCAATGGCTTAGGAAGCAGAGCTGTGATTTTTACCGTGCTGGGATACATGCCCTTGTTCAAAGATGGACCAAAACTGTACAGATGGGCGGAGATTACATTGAAAAATGACAAAATGATCCTCAATGTTGTGGTTTTCAACCTATGTAATTGCATTTAAATTTCCTGACAATTAAACGTAGAAAAAAAAATAGGAGGCATTACTTTTTGACTGACCCTCGTAGTTATCAGACCAGTAACTACGATCTATTTACCGTTAAATTTTCATTTTCTCACATACACCTTTCTCTGTTTGCTACCGCAAACTGTCTGTGGTGACATTACTCAGTATTAGATATTCGTCAGACAAAATGGAAAAAGTATACAGTTGGATGATGTAGGAAGTCCAGTCAGTAGTTTACGGAAGTGAATTGATTATTCGCGGGCAGACTCGAACACCTACATACAGCACTTAACTTACCAACATATGGCACAGGATTGGTTATTCTACTTGTGTAACACATTACTGTCAAGTGAGGATACCAGCAGGTTAATTAAAAGAAAGACATACGAAGTAGGTCTTACCATCCGTGTGATTCCTGGGTGAGATGGAAAGGAATACGCAACTGCAATGGAACTTTTTAATAAAATCGGTCAGAATTAACGATTTTTCTTGAATGTTGAGATGTCTGTGAGTTCCACATGTTTTAGAACAGCACTGAGCCATTATTAGTAAAATGGTCACCAACTCAAATGATTTATACATCGTGCCAAATTTCTTCGTGGTACTTCCTTCTGAACAGGGCGGACACTGTATGTGTGGTACAGCATAAGAATCTCCAACTTTTCGCTTTGTTGAGTCCTGCTCCTGTTTTATAGTTGTGGGTACTGTAGGAATTTCACGACTTGGCGTGTAGTTAACGGTATACGCGAATAGGAAGTAGTTAGCACTTTATGGTAATCACGGCTGTGTACTGAGGAATATAGATCTGCCAGCTGTTGTATAGATGAAGTATTCAAATATAAGCAAGTCCTGATGGGACTCTGTCATCTGTGACGCCTTACAGTTAAGAGCTTTCATGTACCTACGTGTTATGGCAGCCTGCGTTGTTCCAATATAATCTCAAAGCACCGCTGTACGTGTTGAACTGTACTGAGCCAACAAGTAAACACTGTTAAATCGCCAAAAGGCATTGGTTTGCATCACTGCCAGCCCATAGAAACTGCTGCTAATGGGATAAAGTCAGTGCTCCAAACATCCCATAATTGCTTTTCCTTTATGTGTCATTACTGGGCTCTTCTCCTACATGATAAACATTCGGCTTGCTTCTGTCTTCAAAATCTTGTGAATGGGTAGCACCGACACGAAACACACTGGAGCTAATATCCATTCACTACTATTGTCGCGACATGCTGGTATCGTACACAGTTCGATCGATGCCCTTTAAAATAACGAAAGAAGAAATTTATAGGGTGACTGTGCTGCCCAAACCTATGGGTTTTATGCAACACGCTTCAGAAATATCCATATTCTCACTCGAATGCGCAAACTGTTTCACTCACAGAAAAAATTAACAGAACCTTTTTGTAGGAAATTTAATGTGGTGAAATTTTGTACTGTATATGTTTTCGCTGGAGACCATAGTTTTCGAGTTATTCACCATAAAATTCAATTGAGTTAAATTTCCTACAAAAAGGCATTGTTCATTTTTTTCTCTAAGACTAATAGTTTGTGCATAGCAAGTGAGAGAATGTGAAAATCGTGCACGTGGTATTTGAAGGTGCTGCGGATAGCATATTACCCCGAGGTAGAGGCAGCTGCCTCACCCAGTATACACCTGGAAACAAGGTTTTTGACAGGTTGCGGTATGAAGAAAAGTAGCAATGTATTATAAAATCAGTATTATGTTACTTGGACGTATTTTACTGTCATTTGCATTTTATAAACTCTACGTGTCTTCGCCGCATTTTGGGATGCTGTAATCATCACATGTCCATCTTCTTTTTTTTTGCATCAGTCTACTGGATGGTTTGTTGCGGCCCGCCACGAATTCCTCCCCTGTGCTAACGTCTTCATCTCAGAGTAGCACTTGCAACCTACGTCCTCAATTATTTGCTTGACGTATTCCAATCTCTGTCTTCCTCTACAGTTTTTGCCCTTTACAGCTCCCTCTAGTACAATGGAAGTCATTCCCTCATGTCTCAGCAGATGTCCTATCATCCTGTCCCTTCTCCTTATCAGTGTTTCCCACATATTCCTTTCCTCTCCGATTCTGTGTAGAACTTCCTCATTCCTTACCTTATCAGTCCACCTTATTTTTAACATTCGTCTATAGCACTACATCTCAAATGCTTCGATTCTCTTCTGTTCCGGTTTTCCCACAGTCCATGTTTCACTACCATACAATGCTGTACCCCAGACGTACATCCTCAGAAATGTCTTCCTCAAATGTCCATCTATTAGCTACAAATTATTTTACGTAACTACATACGACACAGGTGTGATGGTTTTGCTGTAGTCTATGTCTGTGAGGTTAGCAGACTGTGTTTTGACTATAAAATTACTGCTAAACAGTATTCAAGAATTTTTGTTCCTTTGTCATTTATTCTATGAAAGTTCCCATTAATTACGTATGGTGTAAATATCAGTTCCAATATCTGAATCATATAGCACTAAACAGAACAATAACAACGCTTGCACTTCCACAGAGCTACGTCAGTAACGAAATCATACATGGATGTACTGATAACATGCTGAAATAGAAAATAAGTGCACTGCCTGACAAAAAATGAAGCAGCCAATTGGGAAGAAAGGAAACGAGATGAAACTTCAGAGATTGAGAGAATATCTGTTGTAATTTTGGCGATTACAAAATCGAGTCAGATTAACAACGAACTTGCCAGTATAATCTCGCGCATTAGTATGACGTTCCGTCCCCTCTGGCCTGGGTGTAAGCACTGATTCGTTTTGGAAGGGTTTCATAAAGTCTTTGTCGACTCTGCAGGGGCAGTCAGGTCCACAGCTATTGTATCTTGACATCCTGATACTGTCACTGTGACAGTGGAAGTCAGAACTGTTCCCACGCATGTTTTATTGGCGACAGTTCTGGGGATCTTGCTGGCCGCAGATGTACCTCAGCATCACACAGACAGTTCATGGAGACGCTTTCTATGTTTGGACGAGGTACGCTACAAGCAACGTGCCTTCATTGAATTTCTCACTGCAGAGGCAGAAACTGTGGGGAATATCCACAAACGCTTGTGCAAAGTCTATGGAGCATCTGCTGTCGACAGAAGTACACTTAGTCGCTTGGCATGGAAGGTGAGGTCATCAGAAGACGGTTCGGCGGAACTCCACTATTTGCAGAGGTCGGAGACGCCATCCACGGCTGTCGCACCTAACATGTTTCAGCGAGCTGATATTGTCATCCGCAAGGACAGACGTATTATGACTCGGCATTTGGTGCTGCATCTGTCAATCCGCAAAGGAAGTGGGGATGCAATTTTCCGCATTCTCGGGTATTCAAAAGTGTGTGCAAGACGGTCCAGCGGTATCTGACTGTGGATCACAAACCCCACGTTTTGAAGCACAAGAGGGGGGGGGGGGGTTCTTGTCCCGGATTGTGACAGGTGATGAAACCTGGGTTCACCATTCTGAGCCCGAAGCAAAACGACAGTCGATGGAATGACGACATTCCCAGTCCCCACAAAAGAAAAAAATCGAAGCAACTGCTTCTTCCATTAAGGTTACGATCAGCGTGTTCTGGGCCAGTGAAGGTGTGATTCACACTGATCTGGTGCCAGGAGGCGGTATCATTAATTCAGAAACATATATCAACACATTGACAAAACTCAAGGCGAGCTTCCGGCGACTTCGCCGCCACAGCAACCCAGGAGATGTTTTGCTGCAACACGATAACGCTTGGCCCCTCCCAAGTCCGAGGACTGGTGGACACATCACAAAACAGGGTTGGACAATGTTACCCAATCCACCCTACAGACCTCTCGGACGTCCACTTGTTCGGGCCATTAAAGGATGCCATTCGCGGATGACATTTTGAAGACGATGAGGAAGTGATTCATACAGCGAATCACTGGCTCCACCACCAGCACAAGGATTGGAACCGACAGGGCATACACGCCCTTGTTTCGCGCTGGAGGAACGCCATAGAACGGGATGGAGATTACGTGGAAGAATAGAATGTGCGAATAAAACACCATTCTTTCGAGTGTATAATTATCTTTTTGTTCAGTAAAGAACTGTTGAAGGAAAAATGCGGTGCATTACTTTCTGGGCAACCCTTGTATGAATATCTTTTGCTTATACAGGTCTGTAGTATTTTTGTACACCGAATATCATATTATAGGCCAAGCACAGTTTCATTTTTTTTCTATCTTCCACGCTTCGCTTTCACCATCAGAGTAACGCAATTTTCTTAACAATTCTACGGCAACGGCAGATTTTTGCGGCAGTTCCAAGGTGCTCGGCTCTTAGTTAGTGTTTCGGCTGTCTTCTGCACTTTGCTGTTGAAAAATGGTAAGATATGTGTTAACACTCAGGGATCTTCTCTCGCCAAATGGAATTTAGTTCAGAGCCAGTCTTGCAAATGGGGAGATTGATGGTAAATAGGTGTCAGATGTTATTTGAGAGACTGGACTTTCACTGTATCTTCTGTCTCAATTATCCCACATACGTTTGACATGATGACGAGAGGTATTAATGAACATTTTGGAGTGCATGCTGGGTGGCACGAGAAGTGTTTGCACTGTGTTTTCCTACTGGAACAACATATATGGCAAATGGTTTAGGAACAGCAACAATACGGACCAGGTAATCTTCTAGATGCAGCGTTCGCAAGATATGTACGATCATTCTATGCTATTTTTCTCCATACCCGGTGGTTATTCTCAAGCGCATGTATCACAGAGGAACAGTGTGGACTGTAATTATCGTATGGCAGGGCAACTTAGTAGGTAATCTGGAAACAAATTAGTTCCGATTTTGGCCACCAGGTGCAATGTGGCGCTGTGAACGCAAGAAAGACGTATAGAAATGTTTACGTATGTAATGGATTAGGAATGGAACGTGAGCAGAAAAGGGCAAAAAAGTGAGGAAAGCGTAATATTGAATTTGTTATTAAGTGCCGCTTACACGATTTGTTCCATGTGAGCATTAGAGACGTCGACGAGATGCTAAACAGCCCCAGATTTGCACCTGATGGCCAAAATTGGAACTAATATTTTTCTAGCGTAAATCGGTACCACATTAACGCATTAGAAAATCTACCAAGTTTTGCTGCCGTACGATAATTTTAGCTTACACTGGACCTACGTGAGTAGCTCCGCTTTAGAAAGAACAACGCAGCAGTTGTCTAATGCAATCCGGAACTTGCCGCTCTCCTGAACAACTCTGCAGTCACAAAGGCCATCAAAGTTAAACAACACTTCACCCAATATACGAAGCCATTGACCAGCAACCCTGGACAACAAACGAATAGCCGGCCGATGTGGCCGAGCGGTTCTAGGTGCTTCAGTCCGGAACCGCGCTGCTGCTACGGTCGCAGGTTCGAATCCTGCCCCCGGCATGGATGTGTGTGATGTCCTTAGGCTAGTTAAGTTTAAGTAGTTCTAAGTAGAGGACTGACGACCTCAGATGTTAAGTCACATAGTGCTTAGAGTAATTTTTTGAACAAACGGCTAGAAGGTACATATGTCCATGACAGTTGTACATTTTGGTTCCATTTTATTAGTATGGGGTCGAATGAACGCCTTTTAAAATGAGCTACGGGTAGGTCTCAGGGTTATGAAGTATAAGTAGGTCTCAGGGTAACGATATGGTTTATCAGAGTTTTATTTATTAACATTGTGTATTTGGATTACAAACTAGTTAACAAGATGATTTTTAAACATGTCTGCGATTAAGTAAAAATCCTTTTAACATTTAGAAGAAAGAAACGTTCCATCTTCCACGCGTCGTCAACGGTGAGGAATGAGTCAGTGGTGCAGTGGTTTGAAGTTGAGCCACAGGCCATCCTTGCAGAGCCGGAGGACTGACAGAGGATTGAGCCTGATGGTCTTCGGGGTGCGCGCACTGCAGCTGATCTCTGTGTTGAGCACGATGGCAGCCACGCCCATCTTCACCTGCGACAACGCGAACCGCTGCCCTGTCATAAAGAGAAAACTCACTGTGACTGTGTTGTCCAGCAAGTATCGAAAAGCTTCAATCCTAAGTGAACAACTATTTCGTGTATTTTACCCTCAATTTAGTAATTACACCGTGTCCACCCGAAGGAGCCTCTGATTTCAAAATTAAATACTTCGAAAACTAACATGACAGTTGTCCAGTCCGACAAGCCGAAGCCTACCCAGAAATTTTTCAAGTATATATATATATATATATATATATATATATATATATATATATATATATATATATATATATATATACGGTAAACATACTCATTTTTGCTACATGAAGAACCGTTTATAGGAGCAGTTTGTACAGCCCTTGCTGCACAGCACGTGAATCGGTGAATAAACAGACGCAGCTGTAGAAGGCAACGTGGTGCTGCGTAGCGCTATAAATCCAAAGTAAGCACACGCTAACTTTACGCTCTTAAACCAAACTAAAAGCTTCTCAGCTCATTAATGTTTCGAGTAACTTACAATTCACATTATCAGCTAAATTGTTGTAGATGTAATTGTTACTAACAGAGGTGAGAAAATCAAGGCAGCGTATAACGACTCTCTTCAGTTGGACCTTAATTTCTTGAGATTAAATATTTTACAGTCATTTTTGTATCACAGTTCTTAAGATAACTTTTCAATACTGCATATTTTGCTGACAATGAAACAGTGTCTTGCTTATTCCGTGTTGTCGTCGTCACAAAAATACCAAGTGCCTACTGGATGACGAAAACCAGGCACACGTGATAAAAAGAAAAATGGATGCATTAAGGCACTCCACAGTAATTACTAGTTACATTTAGACAGAATTAGGATGGAGTGAGAAATAGTCGTGGCCATTGTTCTGCATAGTGTGCTGCATACCAAGCATACTTCATCAAATTAGTAAATCGTGGAGATGCAAACCGACAATGCATGAAAGAATAAGTGTAATAATACAGCTCCGTTAATAAACGTAAAATGATAAAGAACTATTGGAAATTGGACTGCCTGACAATCTCTTCAAAAATGCTTTACGCTGTCGAAACTTCTTTATTGAATCACACTATTTGTTCCGGATAGAATCCGAATTATATTAACAGCCTTTCTGCCGTCCAAATCTCATAGGTCAAAGGCCAAGAGTCCTACAAAGGTAATAAATTTTTTTAAACTGATAAGAAGACGTTTCGGATGATATTCGGAAAATTTTCTCACCAAGTTTTTTCAGATTTTACTACGTCGACTACAAAATTTTTGCCATTAATCAGACCTTTTTATAAAATTTTTTGCCCCTGATTTGCTTTGAGGTACCTGAAGACAGATATGAAGCTGCGAAAACAGTAATCCACTGATACGATCACTGGCATTGTTATATACGAATACGTCATAACAACCACCGACTGCAGATGCGACTCTGTCTTTATTCCCTCAAAACGATTAAGTGCGGTTTGCACGCCATTCTGCCACGAAAGCTGACTTGCTTCATACACAGCAAGAAGCTTCGAATTCTTGTACAGTATTAGCTTCTACAGTATTAGCTATTATTCTATAGTATTAGTTATTAATGGCGTCTTTTATTTATAATTTATAAAAATCTTGTAGCTATAAGCTTCATAGTTTTCTGTGTAATTTCCTGAACCTATTTAACAGATCGAGGAATCCTGTACATCAGTAATGTTCATCTTACTTGCAATTCAGGAGACCCAGTCTCGTACACCTCCTTCAGCAATGGTGGATTAACTCTTACGAACTGTTCTAAACCTTTAAAATAGTTTTTCTTTCAAACTTCTGCGAGTTTCATTTTGGTGCATATTTTGTATATGATGCATACCTTTTTTCCATTTATACAGTTCACGCTCAGATTTTACTAAACGAAACTGACTTTGAACAGTGCCTAACTTTAAGCGTTTTCTCCCTAGTTCATTTAATCAAATATGTACAACATTATCTTTGTCAGTGAAAGCTATTATTGTACATGTTTTGTTTGGGTTAGGAAGATACTGTGGTTTTGTTCTGGACTATAATTAGTACAATTGTTCGAACCACAATTCACAGAATCGTCCAAGTTACTTCCGGTTTCTTCAACTGTTTCCATAGATTTTAGCGAAATATCGACATCATTCGAATGAATTTCCTAAAAATTAAGTAATGAATAACATATAAGTAGGTCTTCAGGAGAAGTAGGCGACTTCGGTTGTATACAACATTCTTTGTATTTCTTCCATGAAAGTTTGGAAACCTGAAACATTAACTGGATTCCGCATTACTGTTGAACTCTGGAACCTGCACAAAGAGAGATGTTACTAGTAGTTATATACTAAGGAGCAAAAACAAAAAAATTTCAGCTTTCTTGCCATTTTTAACACTTAATGATACCAAAAAGGCAACTGATAATTGTTATGGATATTCAGTGAGATGCTGATTCGAGCTAATAGGAACTTGTAAGCTGCCCGCAATCCCTTACCAGATGATAAAGACATTTTTGCGTCAAACTATCGATGGTAGTCAATATCGACTATCAAGCGCCACCAGCGCTAATTGAGTGAAGTGTAAGTGAGAATTCGAGTTCATCGTTTCCAGACGGAGCTGTGAGCTACGATTCGTGTCACACAGGCTGGGTGAATCCCCACCGCCGTGGGTTCACTCTCACCAAAGCTTTACCGATTCGTGACAAATTATATCCCTCACAGTGTTTTATAAAGGTTTACAGTGTGGCATATATTCGCGTTCTCATCAACCGCGCCAGCCGCCCACTTGAATGACAGTGTGGGTTGTGTGTGTTAATTATTGCTACAGCAAGTGACACAGCACCAAAAATACTGCCCTGTGATGAGATTAACCGCAACAAGAAGAGTGAGACGAGAGTAGTGTCTGCCTCAACACCCTTTATCATTGTGTTATTGAGCAGCCACATCCTGATTGCGAGCAGCTCCCGAAGCAGCTAGACCCGATTAGGACTTATCTATTATGTCGCAGTCACAGCAAAATTAAAGTCTGGCTGCTCTTTTGGTTTGTAACAAAAGACGTCTTATTAATTGGAAGTATTTCAAAATGTGAACAACTGTGTCAGAAAAATTGTCAATGGAAACTGAAATTCGCTTTACAAATTACGATCGCATTTGCCGTGTTATCTGCTTACCGATGTGCCGTCAGTTAGGGGCAAGAGCCTGCCGTGTTCCGGATGCTCTGTCTGCTACAGCTACGGCACGGGTATACATTTCTTTATCCTCCCGTCGAGCTACGAACCTGGCAATTTGCAACATTAAAAAAAAATGCTTTCGAGCTGTGTTAGCGACTAAAATTATTAAATTTATTTCTTTCGGTATATTTTTCCTGTATAAAAATTTCAGGGCAGGTTTCGACATGTTGGACTGGACAGTTATCTTGTCATATCGACAGACAAGTACATCAAAAAGTATGTTGATTGTAAAGCTGTAAGACTTTGATTAAGATGTTATGTAAAAATTTCTAAATAGTTTGAAGAGCTGCTAACAGATGGCATTTTATGCTGTGCACCTTGCACAGGATAGCCGTGCATTATTAAACTCGTCCCCTGCGAGAAGTCTTTGCAACCACATTACAGTCTTTTCAAAATGTCCACCATTCACACTATGGGGATGACGCAAACGAACTACGAATTTGTCATCGGATCCGTTTCAAGGTTGTCTAGCATGGTGGGACGGTTCGGTAGACCGTGTCTTTCAATGTGCCCCACCAAAAATAGTCACAAGCAGTCAGACTGGGCGAATATGGAGGCTAGTCCATCCCTGCGCCAGTAAATTTGCAGTGATCCAACACAATGACTCTGTTCACCAAGAAAGAGGAACACCTGTTTTGTGCAACGTTGTTTGGATCCATTTTGCACGAACCACTCGGTGCCTGCATGGAGCAGTCTTCCCACAAATACGTCACAAACTTTACGGCCTAATGTTTCCCGCAAAGTCGTGGTGCCCCACTAAGGGGCTTCACCTGTTAGTGTAGACTATTCGTTTTGCGTTCAACACCTGACCTTATGCCTAGGAGAAAGTAGGTATTAATGGCTTCCCCTCCCCCTCCCCCATATACTTGGAGGTATTAACCAACTTAAAAATTATAATAATAATTATTAGTCTGCAGATGACTTAAACACCGATGTAATGTTCTACAGTACACTGTTCTCAGTCAACAACAGAAATATCTCCACTTATACCCATTCCATCCTATATTAAAATACATACCATATATGAAGGGAAAACGCTATTGTCAAATATCTCGAAAAGTTCTTGACCTATTTACTTCAAGATTTTACAAAATGATCTAATAAACAGTCAGACGGAAATAGGCTGCGCATTTTTTTAAAACAACATAAATAGGTTTTCTGTTAAAACTGCCTGCCGGCCGCGGCGGTCTCGCGGTTAAGGCGCTCAGCCCGGAACCGCGCGACTGCTACGGTCGCAGGTTCGAATCCTGTCTCGGGCATGGATGTGTGTGATGTCCTTAGGCTGGTTAGGTTTAAGTAGTTCTAAGTTGTGTGATGTCCTTAGGTTAGTTAGGTTTAAGTAGTTCTAAGTTCTAGGGGACTGATGACCACAGATGATAAGTCCCATAGTGCTCAGAGCCATTTGAACCATTTTTTAAAACTGCCCGCGAGAAAGAGAATGTACTGTGCTGTGCTATTAAAATGGCGCCATGTCACGAACTACGCTGCCCCTCCCACCAGAGGTTCGAGTAATCACTCGGGTATGGGTGTGTGTTGTCCTTAGTGTGTAAGTCTACGGATCGATGACCTCAGCAGTTTGGTCCCTTAAAATTTCACACGCACACAATGTACAACTTAGTTTTATTTCTCATAGTTAGTTTGAACTGTGATAGCAGGATACTTAAATCATTAGACAGATTGTTTCTTCTACATATATTCTTTCTCCTTGTACATAATTTTAAACAAAATTTGCATTCACACCAAAGTGCTGTTTTATTTTATTTCTCACAGTCACTTTTAACAGAAAATAGAAAATTTGTATTTATGTTGTGTTATGTTATCTGGGGACCTAGAAACGACGGAGAGGCTCCGTCCCCGCAGCAGCCGCAGTGGTCCGCTACCCCACGACGACTACCGCAGTCCACTTCACCCCTCCAAAAAATGGTTCAAATGGCTCCACTATGGGACTCAACTTCTGAGGTCATCAGTCCCCCAGAACTTAGAACTACTTAAACCTAACTAACCTTAGGACATCATACACATCCATGCCCGAGGCAGGATTCGAACCTGCGACCGTAGCGGTCTCACGTTCCAGACTGTAGCGCCTAGAACCGCACGGCCACTGCAGCCGGCATTCACCCCTCCGCCGCCCCACACAGACCCTAGGGTTATTGTGCGGCTCGGCCCCCGGTGGACTCCTCTGGGAACGTCTCACACCAGACGAGTCTAACCCCCATGTATGCGTGGTAGAGTAATGGTGGTGTACGCGTACGTGGAGAACTTGTTTGCGCAGCAATCGCCGACATAGTGTAGCTCAGGCGGAATAAGGGGAACCAGCCCGCATTCACCGAGGCAGATGGAAAAACCGCCTAAAAACCATCCACAGACCGGACAGCTCACCGCACCTCGACAAAAATCCGCCGGCCGGATTCGTGCCGGGGACGGGCGCTCCTTCCCGCCCGGAAAGCCGTGCGCTAGACGGCACGGCCAACCGGGCGGACAATTTGTATTTATGGTTTATCACCCTATCATTAGAGTACTACTACAGAATTTGAATGATACGAAAGTTTGTAACCCTACACGTTACAGATTAAATCTGCGTGAAATACTACCACTGAAGCTACTATCCTCAAAAATCCAATAGTTACAGAGGTCTCTCTGATACCACATATAGCATTGATTCCAACCAATTTATCGTCCTATTTTAAGCTACTTACGTTTCCTATCAAGGTTTTGTTCGCTATAAGAATAAACAAAGCTCAAGGTCAGAGAGAGAGGAGGGAGAGGAGGTAGACAGAGAAGGGGATGAGGAAATGTACATAGAGGGGAGGAGGAGGAGTGGCCAAAGAGAGAGCGCGAAGGAGGAAATTACTACATACATATTTAGCAACTGCGGCGCATTGCCGGGCTCTCTGTTACCACACAAATTCTAAGGTTGCCAGATATATTCCTGCCTGCAAATCATATTTTACCCATTTCCCTTACATACACCGTTCTCGCACAGCAGCCGCCACATTTAAGGGTAGCTCCGACTACTTACCAATGCATGCCCGGGGTCCTGCCCCGAAAGCCATGTAGGCCAGCTTGGCTGTGCGGTCCTTGTTGTCGGGCGAGAAGCGCTCTGGTTCGAACAGGTGCGGGTTGGGGAAATACTGCGGGTCGGCGTGTATAGAGCTTATGGGGAGGACCACTGCCGTGCCAGGCGAAACCGGCACCGTCTGTCCCGTGGGCGCCGTCAGATTGTATGGGGCGGTGCAGATTTTCTCCAGCGGGGCGAACGGTGTGTGCAGTCTCAGGGACTCTGGAACAGGAGGCGGAACCACAGTTGATTACTGTGTACCATCAAGTATTTTTCCCGATTTCCATTGTGCAGTGTTCTCATTTACACAGATGGAACTGTACACTGTTACACTATCAACATCTTGACCGAATGCTACAAAACCCATACTCCAGTGTTGCAGTGCATGTGGGACAAAAATCAAAGTAGTGCCATACTCAAGGATTGAGCTTGATGGGGAAGAAATCGTGCATCTCCGTTCTAGGCAATGTCCTAAGGAGGTAGTTTGCCATTGCTTTCCTCCCACCTGTTATGACATGTCAAGTGTGTGTGCCGTGTAGATGACGGTGGAGTGCTTGTATATTGCAGTGTTGGGTTTGTGTTACTAATGAAGGGAGGGGAGAGGGTGAAACTTGGTGCCAGCAATACCATATTCCTTTTGAATAGCATCAAGGGGGTCACAAAGGTTAACGTCATCATCTGAAGGACAGGTCAGAATCAACAAACGCATGCCTTCACTTCATTAGCCACTGCAGAGAGATTTGGAATGTAATCCAGGAAATAGGCCCAAAGTCATGATCAGAAACTCTACAGCGTCATACCTCCTTCCGTTTGCTGTAAAGGCAAAGGGCAGCAGTGCATAGCATAGCCAGGGCTCATCTGTTCCAGTACCAGACATGGTCAACATTTCTTAACTTCGGTGATCTGACGAAACAGCTGTCTTCATAGGGGCAAGTAGAGAAAATAAGCCATTCCAAAAGATGAAGAAGGGCATGATTACCTGACAGCTGTAGTGTTGGCATAATCTTGCTGGAACTTTGCAGGCAGAGACTGCAGCACAGCATGTCCAGAAGATGGCCACGTGCTGGTTGTTACCATATTTTGGATTTTGAGAAAGGTTTAATCACTGGAATGAGGGACAAGGAATCATTATACTGACAGATCACACAGACAACTGGCTGTAGTGCAGTGACAGGACAGGGAATGGTAACAAGAAGCTTTCAGGGCAACAATGTAGCATAAAGATTAGGGACGGGTCCTTCAAGATCGTTTAAATGACGAAAAAATCAAATGGCTCTGAGCACTATAGGTATTAACATCTGAGGTCATCAGTTCCCTAGAACTTAGAACTACTGAAACCTAACTAACCTAAGGACGTCACACACATCCATGCCCGAAGCAGGATTCGAACCTGTGACCCTAGCGGTCGCTCGGTTCCGGACTGAAGCGCCTAGAACCGCTCGCCCACACCGGCCGGCCATGACGAAAAGATTGTGTGGTTGTTCGACTGGCTCTGATGAATAAAGACATGACAAAAGCTAAAATTCAGGCAGAGGTTAACTGCAGAGCGTTACCATGAACCTTTGGGAACAAATAACTGGAAACTGAGTTGAGGTGTAGAGTTGCTATGCAACGTTTAACGCTGACAACAGAGACGTTGAGTGTCAATGTTCGGTATTCAAAGATGATTCGCGCTCCTGTCTGTGGCTGTCAGATCGATGCCAGTGTGTCCACAGACGATTTGGAGGGAGGTCGGATGAAGCAGCTGTTCTCAAGACCCCTACTGCTCCACCTCCTGAAATCAGTGGGAGGAGAGGTGTTGTGGACTATAGTCACCCCCTTGAAACCGCACAGTGGTCTTTTGGAACGCTGTGGATAGTGTAAACTTTCACCGCCGACGTGAATCATGGCAGTGAAGTGGACTGTATACTCCTGCCGGTTGTATTAATGAAAACTGAAAGATGGGTCAACATAGAGACCCCACAGAATGGCAGAAAGGAGCTATCATTCTTGGAAGTGCCGGTGACCACACCATAAATTAAGCTGCCCAATTTCTTGCTGTAGCAACTGTCTACAAGGAACCGTGTACCACTCGCAGCCGTGTGAAATGGTGTAAGAATAGTGATTAGAGAATGATCCTACCTGTCAGCTATGGGAGACGAGTGTTACTCCTTATGGTTGACAGTTGCTTACATAACTGACAGAAATTGCTCCTGTAAATACCCACAACTCGATGACAGCCAGTCTTCAATTAGTGTGAAAGGACCTTCATGCAATGAGCGTTTGTAGCCGACTAATTCGCAAAGACCATTGATCGCAGCGGCTTTTAAAACTGCACGTCTTCAATGAGGCAGACAACAGAGAAATTGATCTGCAGCAGGCTGGAGGCATGTAGTTTGCCTTGATTAGTCATGATGATGTGCAAAGCATAAAGTGCATCGATGGACCAAAGAGGCGTTTAACATGCAGTGTCTGGAGCTTATAATTCGGGCTGGAAGAGATTGTTTGATGACTTGGACCTACTCAGTCGGTGCACCGTAACCATGAACGAGGATGGATTTTTGGTGGCCAAGTATTTGCCATTTCTTCTAAATCTTCATGGGCTGGCACTTGTATGTACTAGGTGTGAAGAAAACTCAGACACTCTATCACTACTAACTGGCCCGCTATGTGATCCAGTTTTAAATACATACAAAATATCTGGGACTATTTGGAATGTGACTGGAACATAGCAGCCTCTATCCTCGTAATTTGGTTGCTACATGGGATCTAATCACCAACGAGTGGCTTCTATTGGATATGACACATTCGAAGAAATCTGTCGGCTTTCTTTCTCTCCAAGGTGAGACCATCATCAAAGCCAGAGGGAGTGTTACACTATGTCAGTGCTTTGTCTCCTAAGGATGACAAATATTTTGTGCACTGCGCTTATCATGTTCGCTGAAGAAAAGGATTATTATTGCATGAATAAACCATTTCTTAAGAAGCTTCTTTTGCTCTAATAGTAGTATGTTGCAGCGTTGTGACAGTAAACGCGATGCGCTCCTCGCTCACCTGAGACGACCATGTCGAGGTAGGCCGCCTCGTTGATGACGTCATAGCCGAGCTGGCCTCCATGCTTGTTCACCGCCTCCTGCAGCTCGCGACGCAGCCGCTGTTGGATGTCTGGGTGGAGCGCCAGCTCGTACAGCAGGTAGGACATCCCTGTGGAGCTAGTGTGGATGCCGTCAGCCACGAACGTCATCACCTGCGCCGCGATGTCCAGGTCCGTAAAGACTGTGCAACAATAGGAGACATTTTCTGACTCCAGAACTGACTTTAGTGGTCTCACTGGATGTAACAAGTCTGTTTAATGTTACTGTGTTCTTACCAAAATTTTGGTTTATTTCCCGTTATTGAGCTTATCAGACAAAGTTCCCTATAAAATCTGTATGTTGTCTTGCATTTCTACACAACTGCTCAAAAACAGCCGGCCGGGTGGCCGAGCGGTTCTAGGCGCTACAGTCTGGAACCGCACGACCACTACCTCAGAAGTTAAGTCCCATAGTGCTCAGAACCATTTTTTTGCTCAACAACAAATCTACGATTGTTACAATTACGGTGAGATGCGTAACCACCACGATAATTGATTAACACAACAAAACGAGGGCCACAAACATACTGACATCCAAATTTTTGGGACTCTATACTCTAAGAAAAAACGAAAGAATGTGTGTCCCACTCATAATTGGCCCATGGAAAAGTGTTATGAAAATTTTTGTGAAAGATAATATGAAACGAAATATGTACATGACATACCTTTGTGGTTGAGAAATTAAGGGACAGAACTAGAGACACTGGAAATGAATCACCTCCATCTGTACACACAGTTTAATATGGCGCTTTATATTCGTGAATGTTGCTGCCAGAATATTTGATTTCACGGCGGATGTTCTCATGGAACTTGTGGACTAGGCAGCATCGATGAAATGTGGCAACACTGAGGTTCCGAGATTTTGTGCGCGACGCCAACAATAGTGTCTTTACTTCACACACCCTTTCTTCTGATAACTGCCGGCGCTTCCCGCCGTGCAGATGTAAGAATGTTTTATTTATGTCCATCTTCGTCATCGAGTCTTGAATCTAGAGTTTAGATGGTTTATGTCGATAACCGAGACGCTGACATGGCTTAAGGAAACAACTTACCCAATATTGTTTCGCCAAGAAAGATGCGAGCCTCTACAGAACATCGATACAACGACAGAATGAAACATCAATGTAAGAAGCAAGTCGCACTGAACACCATGAACAGTAAACCAAGCTACTCTGGAACACGAGACCTACACATAGTTTGCAGAATGTCGCTGTCACCACATTCAACAGATGCTGCTACGTTGACAATTTATATGAGATCATCCTCCGTAAAATCCAGTACTCTGGTAGTAACATTCACAAACATGTAGCGCCATGTTGAACAATTTATACAGGTGGAGGGAGGTCACTTCCAGCACCTTTTGTAATGTACCTTCATTTCTCAGCCATGAAGGTATGTCATTTACAAATTTGGTGTCATGTACTCTTTTATTAAGGTTTTTATGACACTTTTCCCAGGGTCTTTTACGAGTGGGACACCCTGCACTGAATCTGTGCTTTATAACCTGAAGTAAAAAGTTTTTCGCCATCTGTATATCTGCTAAAGTCTATATATTTAGATTCAAGAGGAGCACAGAATGAAATAATAAGCCCCATGAAACAAAAAAATGACGAAGTGAACTTCTGTAGGAAATGAATACAAAACAGTAATCAAGATAAATGCAATATTTTCGAATGCACACATCTGTGAAATAAAAATCTGCTACTGGGTAAAACAACATTGTGGTATTCATCCTGTGAATTGCAGATTAAGCCAGTTTCATCCTATGATGGCAACCTCCTGAGGTAATGCAATGTGTGAGGAGGGCTCCTGCGAAAATGTTGGTCCCAAGTACGATGTATATCAACAGACATCGCTGTCCTTTCCAATTAGCTTGTTCCTGCCTCCTGGAGGAAGATGTTCAAGAGGTGAGTGCGGTGTTTACGTGCATTATCGAATTCAGCGACGGATACATCGCTTGAAATGTTTAGAGATATGGTCAATAGGCTGTCTCAACACAGTACAACCATCAAACTATCCTCAGTGGCGACGAGACGCGTTGGATATCCATGTTAACCCAAAATATGACTGACCAACCTCCATAGTTAATTTATGTGCAAACCAGAGATGTGCATTTTTACCTACCCGCCTGTTGAGGGTACTGGACAATAAACGCCAAATTGATCGTGTGGAGGTATTTGCGTACTGCGTAGTTCGGTGCAGTTTCATATCTTGTGATTACCACACCCCACTCTCCCCCACAGCTCTTGCAATTCCGGACGAAAATGAGATGAGCTTGCACCAGTTTGTGGGTGCGGTAAACGTTAACAGGCTAGTGGTAATTTAAACTGATAACCTAGCCAGTATTTGATCATCTAAGACATCGGCAATGTTCCTACTTGTAGGGGGTCCCACACTTACAAGAGAGAAATAAAGAGTTACAAAAATGTTGATATATTTTGAAATTAGAATTAATCAAAACACAATATTTCGCTGAAGGCAGGCATCAGTGACATTACGCAACGAAAATCGCCACAGAGCACATGTACTGAAACCGAGTACACAGACAAAGCCGCAGGGTTGCAAATACAAGAGCAGGCAGGGGGCAAAGCCTACCTGCTGAGACATTGGAGGTGACATTGTCTTTCCGCCAAAAGAGGTTACGTACTGTGGGTCAGTTCCAGTTGGTGCTACCTTCATTATCATACATCGAGAATGAAGAAAAACAACCGTTTAAACCTGGAGTAGCTTTAAACGGTTGCTGTCTTTTTAAATAAGCTACCAACTCTCCCCGAAATGACGGCAACCGCAATCTGTTTTCCGATTTTTGTCTTTCAATAGGTTAGGAATAATTATGCGATGAAGTTTATTTTCCTAGGAAATTTCGTTAAAGGTCTAAATCGTGATTAAATTTCCAAGGAATTTGAAATAAAAATGCTAGCTAGCAAATGGATGCTTTGTTGGGTTGTGTATTACCAAAGATCCTGAATCTATCGTCTGTCTGCTTAGAAAGTTCTCGCCCCTGAATTAATAAAACCAACTTGCAGTAACTTAAGACGAACGAGTGGAATACTCGTTGTCGTGACAGGATAACAAGTAAAAACAAATCGTACTGATGCAGGACGAGCAAGTGGAATGCTCGTTGCTTTCACAAAACGGCGAGTAAATTATCCCTCTAGATGGCCTCTGTGCACAGCGGCAACATCAACACAGTGGATTGAACCAGTTGGATATACGGCAGGTTATATTTATTTTAACCCGGTCGGCTAATCAGAACAAGTTGTAGAACCAGTTAAAGGATCTTGAAATCTAAGCCAAGAGTGAGACTGACAGTTATTTGTTTGTTCTACTGACTGACATAAATTACAATGTAATTAACAGGGCAAAGTTCTATACAACTCATCTGTTAAATTACAAAAAATGATGCTAACATTGTGAGGAGGTATAAAAAAGGATGTACGACTGTATGGAATACACGGAACAGAATCTACGTATCTAGGCAGCTCTTGAAATTACATTACACCTATAAGCCACAAATTACAACCAAAGTAAGCAACACAAGTTGCGTGGAAAAGTAAGCAAGTAATGAGCTTCACATAATATGGATCGCACTATCGCAGCTACAACACTTACATTATTGTAAACACTTGTGTGCTCCAGTCAGTATGAGACAGCTGCCAAATATAATCCACTCTCTACGACGGCCTGGAGCAGAATGCCCAGACTCTAAGTTCAAAGCCCTACTTTCAAATAACTCTATGTGGAGGGAATGACTCCATTCTGCTGCCAATCTATTCGGTGAGAAATGTTAAATTTATGAAAAATCAGGGGAAACCGCACGTAAGTTTCCTCCTTTCGAATACAAGATGCAAATTTCAAAACATGAAGTTGGTACTGGGTATTCATGATTGGTAAACATAACGTTCCAAAAAATGCTGTCCATAGCGATTCAGTAGTATTGCTTGAAACAAATGTTTAGAATGAATATAAGTGGTTCACGCACACTGCTTGGACCACGCTGTGGCTTCTAACTCTCTGAAGTGCATGTAGAAAGGCGGAAACGCCATGCTCAATTATTCTCTGCGGACTGTGATGCAGCCACATCATTCACTGACCACAGGGGTTGCAGGTGAGTGCCTGGCATTCGATAACTGTGGAGCAGGTCACTTCCCAGATTCCACGAAACTGCCCGTATCTCCAGAGAGTGCCCTCTTGACGTAATGAAATACACAAGACTGTTACCTGCCAACAAAAGAAGCGGCAGAGACGTTTCCGAAGTCACATCATCCCTGCGTGCCATGTGCAAAGGTGCCTTTCCAATATGCTCACTAAAATAACTGTGAAGTCGTGACAGAAAATGAATTAATATATCATAGCGATATGTGATAGTAACGTTACAGCTCAGTACTTCCTATTCAGTTCCTATTTTGCTTGCGGCATTGTGTGGCCGTCCTCACAAACGTATCACCACTTGGCGGTTCTACACTACTGGCCATTACAATTGCTACACCACGAAGATGACGTGCCACAGACGCGAAATTTAACCGAGAGGAAGAACATGCTGTGATATGCAAGTGATTAGCTTTTCAGAGCATTCACACTAGGTTGGCGCCGGTGGCGACACCTACAACCTGCTGACACGAGGAAAGTTTCCAACCGATTTCTAATACACAAACAGCAGTAGACGGGCGTTGCCTGGTGAAACGTTGTTGTGGTGCCTCGTTTCCGATTTTGGTAAAGGTCGGATTGTAGCCTATCGCGATTGTGGGTTATCGTATCGCGACATTGCTGCTAACGTTGGTCGAGATCCAATGATTGTTAGCAGGAGATGGAATCGGTGGGTTCAGGAGGGTAATACGGAACGCCGTGCTGGATCCCAACGGCCTCGTATCACTAGCAATCGAGATGATGGCTGTAACGCATCGTGCAGCCACGTCTCGATCCCTGAGTCAACAGATGGGGACGTTTGTAAGACAACAACCATCTTCACGAACAGTTCGACGACGTTTGCAGCAGCATGGACTTTCAGCTCGGAGACGATGGCTGAGGTTACCCTTGACGCTGCATCACAGACAGGAGCGCCTCCGATGGTGTACTCAACGACAAACCTAGGTGAACGAATGGCAAAACGTCATTTTTTCAGATGAATCCAGGTTCTGTTTACAGTATCATGATGGTCGCATCCGTGTTTGGTGACATCGCGGTGAACGCACATTGGAAGCGTGTATTCGGCATCGCCATCCTGGCGTATCACCCGGCGTGATGGTATGGGCTGCCATTGGTTACACGTCTCGGTCACCTCTCGTTCGCAATGACGGCTCTTTGAACAGTGGACGTTACATTTCAGATGTGTTACGACCCGTGTCTCTACCCTACATTCGATCCCTGCGAAACCCTACATTTCAGCAGGATTATGCACGACCGCATGTTGCGGGTCCTGTACGGACCTTTCTGGATACAGAAGTTGCATGGGCAGCTGTACCTATACACGCCATCCAAGCTCTGTTTAACTCAATGCCGAGGCGTATCAAGGCCGTTATTACGGCCAGAGGTGGTTGTTCTGGGTACTTATTTGTCAGGATCTATTCACACACATTGCGTGAAAATGTAATACATGTCAGTTCTAGTATAATATATTTGTCCAATGAATACCCGTTTATCATCTGCATTTCTTCTTGGTGTAGAAATTTCAGTGGCCAATAGTGTAGAAAGGTGTGTTGTGTCTCCAAAACACAATTTCACAATTCTATTGCATTCTTTGTGGGATAGCTACAAGCTATATATTCTGCAGAGTGGAGACATCAGCTGATTTATTGAGTGCAAGTTCAACACTGCGACACAGATCTTCAGTTGTTTGTCTCTTAAGATAGTGAATGAATGTTCGAATGATTTAATCCTGGTCTACGTTTATTTAGGGGATGGGTGTTTTGGTGACAACAAAGCCACATTATTTGATTCACTATTGAAAACATAGTGCGCTTTACTGAATTGGACTAAAAATTTGGGTCATACATGACGACATCTTACGGTGTAAATAGAATTGGAAAAGACGTTGCCGATGAAAAAGACAAATGAAAATCATGCATGTGGCTAGTGCAGAACACTTTAGAGACATTTAGTTAAGTTCCAGGAATGAGTTACGTAAAGCATGACCTTGCCCTAAGATAGTGCCACTGTACTTGAGGAAGACGTGTGCCCTTGGCGTTACTCACATGACTTGCTGGCGAGCTCCTGCCCCGCGCCGTCCAGGTATCCCTTCGTCTTGAGGTCGACCAGCATCTGCAGGTAGTCGTTGCGGTAGACACCCTCGTGCTGCCGCCTCGCCACAGTCCGGGACACCACGTCACACAGGAAGTTGTGCACCTCCAGCGGCAGAATCCTGCAGCACAACACCACCAGGAACATTTGAGCAGTCCCCACATGGAAAGAAGTGCGTGACGTCTTCACGTAACGTAGTACTTTTGAGCGAGAGCAGATGAACGTCGGATTTTCTAAATGTGCTACGGAACTCAAACTTAAGCGGTGCAAAATCGTTTTCTACCTTACTGATCGAACCAACTAGACGGTACATCAGAAGACACCAATACGCCCTACCCCATCACTGATTCCTCTAAGAATCAAACTCCTATGTATGAAACAGCTAGTTATATAACGAAATAATAAGCAACCAGTTGCATATAAGAAATTTAGTTTCTTGACCGGTTTCGGGCATTTAGTGCCCTTTTTCAGAAGATCATGCCCCATCGCATTATCTGCGAGTGTCAATAATAATGTGCACACAGCTCAGTCAGATGGTCCTAAAATATATGCAGGTGCAATAAGTATTACTCATTGCTCCTGCATATATTTCATTAGACAATGAAGAGTCAAAGAAAATGGAGCACCTGCCTAATATCGTGTAGGGCCAACGCGAGCACGCAGAAGTACCGCAACACGACGTGACTAATGTCTGAAGTAATGCTGGAGGGAACAGACGCCACGAATCGTGCAGGGCTGTCCATAAATCCGTAAGAGTACGAGGGGGTGGAGATCTCTTCTGAACAGCACTTTGCGAGGCATCCCAGATATGCTCAATAATGTTCATGTCTGAGGATTTGGGTGGCCAGCGGAAGTGTTTAAACTCAGAAGAGTGTTCCTGGAGCCACTCTGTAGCAAGTCTGAACATGTGGGGGTATCGCATTGTTGTGCTGGAATTGCCTACGTCTGCCGAAATGCACAATGGACATGAATGGATGCAAGTGATCAGACACGATGCATACGTACGTGTCACCAGTCAGAATAGTATCTAGACGTATCAAGGGTCCCACATTACTCCAACTGTGCCCCACACCGTTACAGAGCCTCCACCAGCTTGAACAGTGCCCTGCTGACATGCGGGGTCCATGGATTCACGAGGTTGTCTCCGTACCCGTACTCGTCCATCTGATCGATGCAATTTGAAACGAGACTCGTTCTACCAGGAAACGTTTCCAGTCAGGCACCGAAAGCCCATATGATGATGTTTCGTTGAATGGTTCGCACCTTGACACTTGTTGATGGCCCAGCAATGAAATATGCAGCAATTTGTCGAAGGGTTGCACTTCTGTCACTTTGACCGATTCTCTTCCGTCTTCGTTGGTCCCGTTCCTGTTAGAATCTGTCTCTGGCCACAGCGATGTCGTAGATTTGATGATTTGCCGGATTCCTGATATTCATGGTACACTCATGAAATGGTCATATGGGAAAATCCCCACTTCATAGTTACCTCGGAGATGCTGTGTCCCTTCGCTCGTGCGCCAAATGTAACACAATATTAAAACGCACATTAATCTTGATAACCTGCCATTATAGCAGCAGAAACTGATCTATCAACTGCGCCAGACACTTTTTGTCTTGTGTAGGCACTTCTGACCGCAGTGCCGTATTGTGCCTGTATACGCGTACCTATACCAGTTTCTTTGGAACTTCAGTGCATAATACTACAGTTTCTGAAGATGGGCAGGAAACTTAACAGCTAGTTAGCTAGTTCTGACGCGTCTGAATATTTGTGACGTGATATATCCTGAACTATATGTCATACAATAATATGCACAGCTTGACATTTGCTAAGGAAGAACTGAGACTTGCTAATAACAACTGTCAATTGCTATGGAATAACTGACAATGGTTATGAAACAGCCAACCAACGATAGTAAAAGGAGATGTAGAGGCGGAAGGTATTAACTGCAGCGAACTCTGTGCACGAACGTTCTGTACGCATTCGACAGTTGATACTGTACGGTATCTGAGGAAGGTTGTTGTGGAACTGAAGCCCGTCAAAGTGTTGCTATTGTGACCACAGTAATAGCTGTGTCCAAAAATGTCATCTCACGATTAAGAAAGACGTTGAAGGTGGAAACAATATGCATAAGCATTCTGGGCATCCTTTGCTGCCCACAACTCCGCTAGAGGATCGATACGTAGCCATAGTGGTGTAAAGGATAAGACATCACAGTTGCACACTATGAAACCGCTACCTGTACACCTGTCTCTACCCTAAATATTTTTCGGCACTTAAATCAGGCTGATTTGTATGCTTAGAAGCCTGTTAAATGTACCCAACTTCATACTAGCCACCGCCGAGAAAGAATTCGTTGGTGTAGGGAACATGCTGATTACGGTCAGCAACCGTAGTCCAGAGTGATGTTCTACGAATCTTGCTTCACTGTGGCAAGTGATTCTGGGCACCAGTTAGTGTGGACAGAGAGCGAGAGGGAAAGAGAGAGAGAGAGAGAGAGAGAGAGAACACTTCACCCGTCACTGAATGTTCATCAGAGTCTTTATTATGGTCTAGATGTAATGGCGTGAGCGGGCATTATATAAAACGGTCGAACACCGCTGCGTATCTTTTCGCGAGATACCATTAGAGCATATTGGTATTGCATTCTCATCATGTCCATCTGTTTAGGGGTGCGGTAGGTCCCGACTTTCTTTTTATGGAAGACAATATTCGCCGGCACAGAACCTCTGAAGTGTCGGACATACTGGATGAAGATATTGAACTTATTGAACGGCTTGTATACTTCCCGGACCTAAACTCTATAGGGCGTGCCAGGGACGCTCTTTGCAGACGTGTTTCCTAACGAACACTCCTTCCCCGAAGCGTGCAAGAACTGAAAATCGCGTTGATGGAGGAGTGGGACAGTATCCCCCAAGTTCTCCTCAACAGTTTAGTAGCCACCAAGAACAAAAGGAGCAAATTTTGCAATAGTGACCGAGAAGGGCATATTCCTTTTTTGAGAGTCCGACATCGACTTTCATATTGCGAGTCTGACCTGTGTCAAGCATGAACTTTATTTCTGTCCGTTCTCCTTCTTTTCCATGTGGTGACATCTTTACCATTTTCCTTGTAAGTACGCCGTCTATAAAATGCATTGCGAATAGAGTTTGTAGTAAAGAAGTAATAAATTAAAACGTCATGACTGATACTAACGTTTTAATTGATGAATTTCATTATATTGTGAGAAAAAGTCTTGAAAAGGTTTGAAACTACGTGTAAAGCTTGTTGGAAGTCACACTGGATGATTATAGTCTCGGCAGGTTGCGAGCCATGAGTTTAATACAAACGCACTGTTTGTAAATTTAATACTTGCGTTATAGTGTTTAATCTTTAACGTAAGTACACAGGGTGTTCAAAAAGAATATACGTATTTCGAATGCATATATTTATTAAACTTTAAGACATACGAATATGATACTTTACACACATATTTTCGAACTTCTCAAGTTCAGATTACAAATGTCAATATACCCTCCATCGACGACACGAACAATATCACATCGATACTCAAATTCCTCCCATACTCGGACAAGCATGTCCTTCATCACTGATGTTTTGGCAGTACAGATCCGGTTCTTCAACTCTTCCAGGTTCTGTGGGAGTGGTGGTACATAAACGAAATCTCTCACGAAAAAGTCAGAGGGTGTCAAATCCGGTGAACGTGGAGCCCAGCTGAGACATGCTAAGTCGCCAGTTCCGTTACAAGCAATCCATCTGTTCTGTATAGTTTCATTCAGATATTCACGCACTTGGGGACTCTAGTGAGGAGGTGCCCCGTCTTGTTACTGTAGGCAGTTTTAACTCCAGACTGGGACGACAAGTTGATTCTGAAGGACTACGTTGGAAATCAGTTTGAATTCGTGCAACATTTTCTTCAGGAACACGAGCGCGGCCAGGAATCTTTCCTCTACATACGCATCCTGATCTAGAAACTGTCGATACAATCTACGAATGTTCCGCCCATTCGGAGGATCAATTTGGCACCTCAAACTGAAACGTCTTTGCACTGTAATCACGGAATTGCACTTCGCAAGCTCAAGAACACAAACTGATTTCTGCTGCGGAGTAGCCATTTTAAACATATGATGGTTACCAAGCAAAACAGAAGACAACTGACATCTAACGGCTATTAACAAAAACTAGACTATATATTCGTTTCCAGTAGCCGAGCCAAGGCGTAGCGATCGATAGTTTGGACAAAATAATACTCTGTAATACGTATATTGTTTTTGAAACACCCTGTATTATGACATTTAAATTAGGTAAACAATATCGGAACACTGCGTATAAAAACGGGATTCTTCTCGGTCTTATACCTCGCGTTCTGTTGATGATAGAAAGGTAAAATCAATTGTTTTGGATACCCCTTGGGCTAGGGACCATTTGTATACCCAGCAGAAGGATTGTCTTAGTGTCGCTATCCTTCAGTACAGAATCAAAATTTGAAAATTATACAGTTCTTCCTGTCCAGATAAATGGAGCGAATCAGTTAGTTCTTTTTGCAATTGATGTCGAGGTAGGCCCTAGAGGGCTTATGGAGATACCTTTAGTTCATGAGCGATTCCTTAGAAAACGCTCACAAATTTTTTACCATTTTTTCTTACCAAAAATGAGCCGCGGATTCCAAGAGTGCTACGCACAGCAAATGGTAGACATTGTTATGATATAATCCTAAGATCATGATATCACGCAACCTTGAAAATTTTCTTGATATTTTTATCCGTTTCCGATATACAGAGGTTCTAAGTTACCTTACTTCTTCAGCTAAAATACTCAGATAACCATAGAAAATTGCTCACATTTTAACGTTATATTCTATAGGCATTCCTCTAGAAGTGCCATCTACTTGTTTTCAAAACTCTTTATCCTTTATCGAGGAATACCGAAGAAACATAGCTTTTTGGGTACACAAACCGAGACAGAGATACCAAGACGGCTGTGCACATCAAAAGGGTGTAATTTTTACAATATATTCCTAAGACTGCGATGTTCGATTAACCTTGAAAATTATGTTGCTATCTTTATGCATTTCCGAGATACAGAGGTTCAAATTTACCACACTTGTACACGCAAAATTCGCACATAAAATCCGGTGCGAGGCGAAAACGTAGGTTGTAAAGTGCGGTAGCGTAGGAAAATATGTTGTAAAGTGCCTCTGTTAGCGTTGAAGCACATGAAAAATTTTTGTGCACGTAATATCCGGTCTGAGTTATAAAATTAATTTTTGCGTTATTTCAATTTGTCACAAGTAAACTACGAAAATTTTACTGACCCGTGCAGTTGATTTCATATGAGTGACATGTGCTGCCGTAGCAGGAAAAAGAAGGGGTCCAGGGGAAAATGCTCTTACCGGAGCATATGAAAGGTAAATATGCTCCTGTTTAAAAGACTCGAACTGTAGAATGGAGACCAGCTGCCTCATTATACCATCCTCAGTACGTTTAAACATTTTCCCAAAATTTTGACGTCCAAACATATTCGCACTTTTTTATACTGAGGCAAAGAGACAGAAATTTAATAAACACTGGAAGATTGTAGAGAGTGTTTCTCATGTAGAGATTCCTGAAAGAGGCAATGTCAGTGTTAGAGTAAAAGAGAGACACAACAAGATTGGAACATGGTTCACAGTGACAGAACAGTGCTAGGAAAAGAGTGAAAGAGACAGTGGCAATAGGACAGGAATAAGGAAACAGCGAAAGTGGAAATGGGTGAGAGCCATTGATAATGAGAGATAGAGTCTATGACTGTGAGACGAGGAAGAGAGAGAGATAGTGGCAGGGGGAAGAGGCAGCAGCAGTGAGAAGGACTGAAAGAGATAGTAGCAAAAAGAGAGAGCGAGATGGTGACAGTGTCAGTGAAAGTAGACAGTAGTAGTAAGACAGAACGAAGGAGAATGTGGGTAAAAGGCGGGGGACGGTGGCCCTTAGAGAGACACAAAGAGATAATGACAATGAGCTGGGCTGAATCAGTGAGAATGGGCAAGTTGGATAGGATGGTATGAACGGCTTGCAGTGACGGACTAGTGGGTGTGAGCGAGTTATAGTTAAAGGAGCTTGTGGGAGAAGAGTTGAGCTGCATGTTAAAAAGAGCGCGAATATGTTCGCGTCCCAAAATTTTTGGGGAAATTTTTGAAGATACTGAAGGAGGTAGACTGAGGCAGTTGGTAAACCACTTCTCAGTCAGAGTCTTTCAGACAGGGGTGTAGTCGCATTTGTTGTGCTCTGATAGAAGCATTTTTCCACTAGAAAAAATGATGAATCAAAATCAAATTTTTGTCGCCCCTGAAACCCGTTAGATAGGCAATCTGCAACTGGATTCGGGGTGATAGAGTCACTTTTTTAGGCGTCTACTAAAATACAGGGTGTCCCACGACAAATCGTCAATATTGAGAGAGACGGAATGAACAGCCACAGCCATTCGAAGCAAGGAAGTCTGGTAAACATGGGCTCTAAAATGCATGTCTTAAGAGCTATGAGCACTGGTTCCGTAAAAGAGATGTGTTTCACAATAGTAGCAAAGATGAATAAGTGCTCATAGCTCTTAAGGTATGCTCCTTAAAAAACATGTTTTACTGATCAGGTCTTTTTTTTTTACTATACTACCTCCCTTCCTCCCACAATATAGGAAGCAAAAAGCTTGCAGCGGAATACATTTGTTTTACAGTATCGAAGATGATGTGCTCACAGTTATGAAGCTATGCACTTTGTAGTCGATGCTTACTTGAGCCGGCCGCTGTGACCGAGCGGTTCTGGGCGCTTCATTCCGGAACTGCCCTGCTCCTGCGGTCGCATGTTTCAATCCAGCCTCGGGCATGGATGTGTGTAATGTCCTTAGGTTAGTTAGGTTTAAGTAGTTCTAACTCTAGGGGACTGATGACTTCCGATGTCAAGCCCCATAGTGCTCAGAGCCATTTTGAGCTTACTTGACTTCTTTGCTTTGAATGATCGTTCCTATCATATCCCTGAATATCGATCATATCTCCTGGTACACCTAGTAGGTCTTTCGAAAAATGCTACATTTTGTGGATTTTTACGAAGTGTGTTAACGTTCTACGTTTCATATATTTTATTCACAACAGAATTTGACACTACTATTATTTCTCGACGTAATCTCTCTAAAGACATATACACTTTCACAAACATCAATGTCATCATTCCATGACACCTGCGAATGGTGTTTTAGGAATAATACGTTTCTGTAAAGTGGAAAATTGCTGATGCAGGAGTGGTGAGACTGGAGAATGTGTGACCGCGGAGCGAGTATTTCATCGGAAAAAGTCAGAAATCGCTAGGAGCCAGCTCAGACGAGATAGGAACATAAGATACGAATTCAAAGTTGTTTCCACGTAAAAAAAAAATATTCTTGTCTCGTGTTCGACCTGTGCGCTGGTGATGTATGATCTTGGTGAAAGAATACACTTGCAGAATTTTCCAGTCTTTTTTCTAGACATGATGGAAAGAACTTGTTCAAAACATTTTGATAGCTCACACCTGTCACTGTAATGCCCTTTGGTACACAACGAGTTAAGGTCACGCCATCGTTGTTCCAAAACGAGGCAACCAGTTTTTCAGCACTGACCCTTAGTAGAAAGCCTTTGGTGGCGCTGAGTTTGTATGCTTCCACTGTTATGACGGACCTAGTCATCAAGTGTCAACATCGCGTGGCAAACCACCACACCTGGAGCCTAGAGGTTGTCCGTCAGCACTCGTGATACCCACTTGGAGGACACTTTTCACACTTCCTTCTCATCATACAGGATTCTGTGTACAGATCCTAAGTAAATGTCGATTACAAAGACGATATCCTTTACTGTCAACCGGCAATCCTCCAAAACAACACTCCCCACTCTAGTGATGTTGTCTGCCCAAGTGGTGCGAGGTGGATATTGTTTTGGTTCGTTGTCACACCATGTTCGGCTTCCTCTGAAGTGTCACAGCCGCAAACTTCTTCACATTCATGAGATCGTCTCCACATGTCTCACCCAACTTACGACAAGTTTCACTGGGCATCATACCACACAAGTGGGCAAAGCACACGATTACTCGCGATTCCTGTTGTGAAAACGTCGCCAATCAATAGTATCAAAATCACTCCTCACTATCGCTGCGTCTGCTAAAGTTTTGTGTGCCATACAGTGTTTATCCCGCCCATGAACCATGGACCTTGCCGTTGGTGGGGAGGCTTGCTTGCCTCAGCGATACAGATAGCCGTACCCTAGGTGTAAGCACAAGGGAGGGCTATCTGTTGAGAGGCCAGATAAACGTGTGGCTCCCGGAGAGGGACAGCAGCCTTTTCAGTAGTTGCAGGGGCAACAGTCTGAATGGTTCACTGATTCCACCTTGTAACACTAACCAAAACAGCCTTGCTGTGCTGGTACTGCGAACAGCTGAAAGCAAGGGGAAACTACACTCTTAATTTTTCCCGAGGGCACGCAGCTTTACTGTATGGTTCAAAATGGTTCAGACGGCTTTAAGCACAATGGGACTTAACATCTGAGTTCGTAAGTCCCCTAGACTTAGAACTACTAAAGCCTAACTAACCTAAGGACATCACACACGCAGCAGCGCGGTTCCGGACTGAAGCGCCTAGAACCGCTCGCCAACAACGGCCGGCACTGTATGCTTAAATGATGATGGCGTCCTCTTGGGTAAAATATTTCGGAGACGAAATAGTGCTCCATTCGGATCTCCGGGCGGAGACTAATCAGGAGGACGTCGTTATCAGGAGAAATAAAACTGACGTTCTACAGATCGGAGCGTGGAATGTCAGACCCCTTAATTGGGCAGGTAGGTTAGAAGATTTAAAAAGGGAAATGGAGTGGTTAAAGTTAGAAATAGTGGGAATTAGTGAAATTAGGTGGAAAGAGGAACAAGACTTCTGGTCAGGTGAGTACAGGGTTATAAATACGAGTACAAAATCAAATAGGGGTAATGAAGGAGTAGGTTTAGTAATGAATAAAAAAATAGGAGTGAGGGTAAGCTACTACAAACAGCATAGTGAACTCATTATTGTGGTCAAGATAGACACGAAGCACACCCCTATTACAATAGTAAGAGTTTGTATGCCAAGTGACTGGAATTCGATAGTAGGAAACGTAGAAGGTGAATATCGAATGAGAGTAAGAAATGAAAGAGGTAGCAGCTTCGTAGAATTTTGCACAGAGCATAACTTAATCAGAATTGTGAAAGAAGGTTGTATACATGGAAGAGGCCTGGAGATACTGGAAGGTTTCAGATAGATTGTATAATGGTAAGACAGAGATTTAGAAATAACGTTTTAAATTATAAGACTAAAACTGAAGAAATTGCAAAAAGGTGGGAATTTAAGGAGATGAATCTGAATAAACTGACAGAACCACAGGTTGTAGAGAGTTTCAGGGAGAGCAATAGGGAACGATTGACAGGAATCGGGGAAAGAAATACAGTAAAAGGAGAATGGGTAGCTTTGAGGGATGAAATAGTGCAGGCAGCAGAGGATCAAGTAGATAAAAATACAAGGGTTAGTAGAAATCCTTGTGTAACAGAAGATATATTGAATTTAATTGATGAAAGGACAGAATATAAAAATGCAGCAAATGAAGCAGGCAAAAAGGAATACAGATGTCTCAAAAATAAGATCGACAGGAAGTGCAAAATTGCTAAGCAGGGATAGCTAGAGGACAAATGTAAGGATGTAGAGGCATATCTAACTAAGGGTTAGATAGATACTGCCTTCAGGAAAATTAAAGAGAAAAGAGAACCACCTGTATGAGTATGAAGAGCTCAGATGGAAACCCAGTTCCAAGCAAAGCAGAAAGGTGGAAGGAGCATTAGAGGGTCTATACAAGGACGATGTACTTGAGGACAGTATTATAGAAATGGAAGAGAATGTAGACGAAATGGGAGATATGAAGTAGTTTCTGAAAGAATTTGTATCGAGTGTAGCCATGTATGGAAGTGAAACATGGACAATAAATAGTTTAGACAAGAAGAGAATAGAAGCTTTCGAAATGTGGTGCTACAGAAGAATGCTGAAGATAAGATCGGTAGATCAGATAACTACTGAATAGAAATGGGGAGAAAAATGTGTGGCACAACTTGATTAGAAGAAGGGATCGGTTGGTAGGACGTGTTCTGAGGCATCAAGGGATCACCAATTTACTTTTGGAGGGCAACGCGGAGGGTAAAAATCGTAGAGGGAGACCAAGGGATGAATACACTAAGCAGATTCAGAAGGATGTAGTATGCAGTAGGTACTTGGAAATGAAGAAGCTTGCACTTTTTAAACTGAAACCTTCGCTTACATGTTTTCTTAATATTAAGTAGAGAACCCCGAACACATGCATGATGACCATTCAAAAGGATCTATTGCAACCTCTGATTTGGTTAGTATCTAAAACGAATTTCGTTGAAAATGTAGCGATTTATTCTCGCCTGGTTTGTTAACCATTTGTAACTTTCAGAGAAGCGTCATGAGTGGCGAATTTTGAATAAAATCTACAAGTTTCTCTTGTCGCCATGTTAGAATATGCTTCTTATACCAAAACACATCTGAGTTTACATAGTCTCACCTCACTAACATGTTGTGCAGACGCAACTGAGGGAATTCTGGAACAGTGGTTTATTAAGTTTATTGAGTGAGAAACTGTGGAAATATAAGGTTAGCATCTGATGAAAAAGCACACTGTCGGTACAAATTAAACGTGTAAGTCGTCACCTGTGTTGTTCCAAAACCCATAGCATTTATTATTTCAACAGAAATCGATGGTCATCCATCGCCTTTCATCGAAAAACTCAGTGGTTGGTCGAGTAACAAGTTAGATAATTAAGTTTTCCATAAAAACCATGTGGCAAAATACACTCCTGGAAATGGAAAAAAGAACACATTGACACCGGTCTGTCAGACTCACCATACTTGCTCCGGACACTGCGAGAGGGCTGTACAAGCAATGATCACACGCACGGCACAGCGGACACACCAGGAACCGCGGTGTTGGCCGTCGAATGGCGCTAGCTGCGCAGCATTTGTGCACCGCCGCCGTCAGTGTCAGCCAGTTTGCCGTGGCATACGGAGCTCCATCGCAGTCTTTAACACTGGTAGCATGCCGCGACAGCGTGGACGTGAACCGTATGTGCAGTTGACGGACTTTGAGCGAGGGCGTATAGTGGGCATGCGGGAGGCCGGGTGGACGTACCGCCGAATTGCTCAACACGTGGGGCGTGAGGTCTCGTCGACCTGGGACCGGACCGCAGCGACGCACGGATGCACGCCAAGACCGTAGGATCCTACGCAGTGCCGTAGGGGACCGCACCGCCACTTCCCAGCAAATTAGGGACACTGTTGCTCCTGGGGTATCGGCGAGGACCATTCGTAACCGTCTCCATGAAGCTGGGCTACGGTCCCGCACACCGTTAGGCCGTCTTTCGCTCACGCCCCAACATCGTGCAGCCCTCCTCCAGTGGTGTCGCGACAGGCGTAAATGGAAGGACGAATGGAGACGTGTCGTCTTCAGCGATGAGAGTCGCTTCTGCCTTCGTGCCAATGACGGTCGTATGCGTGTTTGGCGCCGTGCAGGTGAGCGCCACAATCAGGACTGCATACGACCGAGGCACACAGGGCCAACACCCGGCATCATGGTGTGGGGAGCGATCTCCTACACTGGCCGTACACCTCTGGTGTTCGTCGAGGGGACACTGAATAGTGCACGGTACATCCAAACCGTCATCGAACCCATCATTCTACCATTCGTAGATCGGCAAGGGAACTTGCTGTTCCAACAGGACAATGCACGTCCGCATGTATCCCGTGCCACCCAACTTGCTCTAGAAGGTGAAAGTCAACTACCCTGGCCAGCAAGATCTCCGGATCTGTCCCCCATTGAGCATGTTTGGGACTGGATGAAGGGTCGTCTCACGCGGTCTGCACGTCCAGTACGAACGCTGGTCCAACTGAGGCGCCAGGTGGAAATGGCATGGCAAGCCGTTCCACAGGACTACATCCAGCATCTCTACGATCGTCTCCGTGGGAGAATAGCAGCTGCATTGCTGCGAAAGGTGGATATACACTGTACTAGTGCCGACATAGTGCATGCTCTGTGGCCTGTGTCTATGTGCCTGTGGTTCTGTCAGTGTGATCATGTGATGTATCTGACCCCAGGAATGTGTCAATAAAGTTTCCCCTTCCTGGGACAATGAATTCACGGTGTTCTTATTTCAATTTCCAGGAGTGTAGAGATGCAAGAGGATGTAGACGAAATGGGAGATATGAAGTAGTTTCTGAAAGAATTTGTATCGAGTGTAGCCATGTATGGAAGTGAAACATAGACAGTAAATAGTTTAGACAAGAAGAGAATAGAAGCTTTCGAAATATGGTGCTACAGAAGAATGCTGAGGATAAGATCGGTAGAGTGAAGAGTTTGACAGAGCACTGAAAGACCTAAGTCGAAACAAGGCCCCGGGAGTAGACAAAATTCCATTAGAACTACTGACAGCCTTGGGAGAGCCACCCCTGACAAAACTCTACCATCTGGTGAGCAAGATATATGAGACATACTGACCCTACGACTTATCTTAGAAAATAGATTCAGAAAAGGCAAACCTACGTTTCTAGCATTTGTTGACTTAGAGAAAGCTTTTGACAGTGTTAACTGGAATACTCTCCTACAAATTCTGAACGTGGCAGGGATAAAATACTGGGAGCAAAAGGCTATTTACAATTTGTACAGAAACCAGATGGCAGTTATAGGAGTCGAGGGGCACTAAAGGGAAGTAGTGGTTGGGAAGGGAGTGAGACAGGGTTTTAGCCTATCCCCAATGTTATTCAATCTGTATAATGAGCAAGCAGTAAAGGAAACAAACAAAAATTCGGAGTAGGAATTAAAATCTATGGAGAAGAAATAAACACTTTGAGGTTCGCCGATGACACTGTAATACTGTCAGAGACAGCAAAGGACCTGGAAGAGCAGCTGAACGGAATGGACAGTGTCTTGAAAGGAGGATATAAGATGAACATCAACAAAAGCAAAACGAGGGTATTGGAATGTAGTCGAATTAAATCGGGCGATGCTGCGGGAATTAGCTTAGGAAATGAGACTCTTAAAGTAGCAGATGAGTTTTGCTTTTTGGGAAGCAAAATGACTGATGATGGTCGAAGTAGAGAGGATAAAAAATGTAGACTAGCAATGGCAAGGAAAGCGTTTCTGAAGAAGGGAAATTTTCTAACATCGAGTATAGATTTAATTGTCAGGAAGTAGTTTCTGAAAGAATTTGAATCGAGTGTAGCGATGTAATGAAGTGAAACATGGACGACAAATAGTTTAGACAAGAAGAGAATAGAAGCTTTCGAAATGTGGTGCTACAGAAGAATGCTGACGATAAGATCGGTAGATCACATAACTACTGAATAGGAATGGGGAGAAAAATGTGTGGCACAACTTGACTAGAAGAAGGGATCGGTTGATAGGACATGTTCTAAGGCATCAAGGGATCACAAGTTTACTGTTGGAGGGCAATGCGGAGGGTAAAAATCGTAGAGGGAGACCAAGGGATGAATACACTAACCAGATTCAGTAGGACGTAGTATGCAGTAGGTACAGGGAAATGAAGAAGCTTGCACTTTTTAAACTGAAACCTTCGCTCACATGTTTTCTTAATATTAAGTAGAGAAAGCCGAACCCACACATGCATGATGACCATTCAAAAGGATCTATTGCAACCTCTGATTTGGTTAGTATCTAAAACGAATTTCGTTGAAAATGTAGCGATTTATTCTCGCCTGGTTTGTTAACCATTTGTAACTTTCAGAGAAGCGTCATGAGTGGCGAATTTTGAATAAAATCTACAAGTTTCTCTTGTCGCCATGTTAGAATATGCTTCTTAAACCAAAACACATCTGAGTTTACATAGTCTCACCTCACTAACATGTTGTGCAGACGCAACTGAGGGAATTCTGGAACAGTGGTTTATTAAGTTTATCGAGTGAGGAACTGTGGAAATATAAGGTCAGCATCTGATGAAAAAGCACACCGTCGGTACAAATTAAACGTGTAAGTCGTCACCTGTGTTTTTCCAAAACCCATAGCATATATTATTTCAACAGAAATCACTCAGTGGTTGGTCGAGTAACAAGTTAGATAATTAAGTTTTCCATAAAAACCATGTGGCAAAATACTATCCTTTTTGCATGCCATCATTTGCTAAAATCTCATTTCGGTATCTCAAACCGTTCTTGAAATATTAGAAATCTTGTCAATATTTCACTCTGTCCTTATCACTGGCGTGGCGAGATCGCAAATGATTGCGCTACATCAAATCAGTCATCTCAAGATTGGCGACAGACAGAGATCTCCATCAAATTCTAAAGAAAAAGTAAGTATGTTAGCTAAATTTCATACGCAGCAACATATTATGTAACGTGCACCAAAGACAAAATCATGGCGACCTCAATTTTTCATTGTAAACTTTTTTCGAATTTCGATCAGTGTCTTACTTCCACAGATATATCACAACTATGGCCATTAACGAAATTATGGCCACATCATCATCAACCTGACATATAAAGCAATAAGTAACGAAAAAATGAAATTTTTTACCGAATAGTTTCTGTAAAATCGTTTGAGTAAGATTGCAGTGCGTGCCCCCGGTTCTGTCACTGCCGACCAGCCGGAAGGTAGCAAACACTCACTCCCTCCCATTCTGAACAAACGAAGGAACTCGCCCAGCACTTTGGACGAAATCTGGTCACTGCGCAGACTCTACCTTCGGTGCGGCAACGAGGATAGAGAAACGGAGTGTTCCAGACTGTGTTAGCTGGAGTCATGTGTGGAAAGTGAACGGGTTAGCTCGTTAGTAGCACTACACGTTTCGGTGTAGACAATGCTGAATGAATAAGATCTTATTTGGTCGCCAAGCATGTAAATACTAACTTACCGTGACTCTGCGCACAATGCAGAGCAGATTGCGTAAAAGTGGAATTGTTTTAATATGTATTGAATACTAACTTTTGTTGTCTTTTTCAACATTGTTAACAGCTTGAATGGCGTGTGATTCTATGGACGAACATTTATTTAGAGGGCTATTCAGAAAGTAGGGCCCGATCGACCGCGAAATGGAGACCAATGAGAAAATCAAATGTGTTTTATCTGCACCTTCCGGCTGCTTCTCTACATAGTCGCCGCTCCGACACAGACATTTTGTGTAGCATTGCAGCAACTTTCCAGTACACTTGAAATGGAAGACAGCCGCATCTATTTTCCGCCCGTTGTCTACGCTGGTCTACGACTCGTTGTCTGAGCCAAAATGTCTTCACAGCCAACGGATCAAGTGAACAGAGGTGAAACTCAGGGGGAGTCAGTTACGGGCTGTATTGTGGGTGATGAAGCACTTCCGATCGGAAACGCTGCAGGGGCATCTTCATTGCCCCAGCAGAATGCGGCCGAGAATTGTCGTGAAGAAGAAAACGCACGACAGTTATGCTGGCTGCATGGCATCAGTGAAATCTCTTTCCAGGGCCTCATACCTGTCGGAGACACTATTTTGTAGGCACTGCTCACTGTGCGCTCGGAGTTGAAAAGAGGGATGTGACCCAATTGACGGGCATACTAGAGACACTGTCCAAGACATGTGTGCAAGCTTCTTCGGATTTTCACTGTGGTTTCCATTTCGCGCCCAATCAGGCCTTACTTTCCGAACAGCCCTCGTATACCAGTTTTAAGGGGTTTACAGCTTTAACTACTAATTTATTTCCCTTAAGTACAGATGCTGGCAGACCTGAACTTTAAATTGGACTTCTCAGTCGGTAGATAGAGAGCCTTAGCTCACTCACTAGTAACTTTAATTACAGCCTCACGCCAATAGAACAGCCATCGTGGACTAAGTGCTGTCACTGCACTGGGACATCATTCGAGACACCTCGGTGGTGGACAATTAGAACTTTTGTGTTTTCTGCCGAGACGCAGTAGAATACAGCTATGGGCCCTCGCATGCGCTGTCTTGACCTGCTAGAACACAGCTATGGCACGTCACATGCTATAGAATCAAAGTACAAATTTGAACAGGCGAGTGTTGGGTTGAGTTGTTTGGGGGAAGAGACAAAACAGCGAGGTCATCGGTCTCATTGGATTAGGAAAGGATGGGGAAGGAAGTCGGCCGTGTCCTTTCAAGGGAACCATCCCGGCATTTGCCTGAAGCGATTTAGGGAAATCACCCAAAACCTAAATCAGGATGGCCGGACGCGGGATTGCGTCCAGTGTGCTAACCACTGCGTCACCTCACTCAGTAACAGGCAAGTATAAGCGATAGCAATATCGAGGAGGGAATACGCAGGAAGGACACTCAGACACTGATTGCGAAGGACATTGCCACTTGTTTGAGTCAGGTTGCAGAGGTTGATTAGTTCCCGAAACGTTACCGCATTTGCTGTATTGTATCCGCTATATTAATCTCATATCCATTAGCAACTGAAATTTTGCAGTATTTTGTGAGATAAGAAAGTTCCACTGACGAACGGATGACGACTTCATGTCAGTAGGAATGGCAGAGGACCGAATTGGCGGAAAAAGACTGCAGATGACTTACCTGAGGTGGAACAGGCCTCCCAGGAAAGGGAACATGGTGGCCAGGCTGAAGGAGACGGCACTCAGCGTCTCCGGGGCGAGTATCTTGCGGAGCTCGGCCAGCATGTCGGACCTGGAGTCGTCGAGGGCGCCCCCCCTGATGCCCATGGCGCACGACGACACCACGTCGGTCGTGTAGCGCATGCACAGCTCCCGTGCCTCGAGCTCTCCTGGAAGCAGAGCGGGCAGGTTTCACGGAACGTGAATAACCTGTTACGGGACACCTCCTCTGGACAGGAGAAACAGTTGCTTTGCCATTAATAAAGGAATACTGGCATATAACTCCAGCATTATTGTCCTCGAAAGACTTTGAAGTTTTCTTCTCTGTAGCTGTTTGCCTTTTCTGCTCGTACTTATGTATCACAACAGTAGAGTATCAATAGCTTGCATTTGAACAGTTGTCAGTAGTCTCTTTAGGTTTTCTTATTGGTAACGCCACATAGCGCTCTGTATAAAAAAATCACTGGCTGTGCTGTGCGCAGTCTGTGGCTAGTTTGCATTGTTGTCTGCCATTGTAGTGTTGGGCAGCGGCAGCTGGATGCTAACAGCGCGTAGCGTTGCGCAGTTGGAGGTGAGCCGCCAGCAGTGGTGGACGTGGGGAGAGAGATGGCGGAGTTTTAAAATTTGTAAGAATTGGTGTCACGAACTGATTTATATATTATGACTATTAAGGTAAATACATTGTCTGTTCTGTATTAAAATCTTTCATTTGCTAACTATGCCTATCAGTAGTTAGTGCCTTCAGTAGTTTGAATCTTTTATTTAGCTGGCAGTAGTGGCGCTCGCTGTATTGCAGTAGCTCGAGTAACGAAGATTTTTGTGAGGTAAGTGATTTGTGAAAGGTATAGGTTAATGTTAGTCAGGGCCATTCTTTTGTAGGGATTTTTGATAGTCAGATTGCATTGCGCCAAAAATTATTGTGTGTCAGTTTAAGCACAGTCGTGTATAAATTGTTCAAAGGGGACGTTTCATATGTCGACCCTTAGCCGAGGATACCTCACTGGAATCTTCTGATTTTTTCTTGTAGTTTGTGTAATTAATGTAGATTTTTTTTATTGCTAGCGCGTAATCATAGAGGGAATTTCCTTTGTAGTTGTAGTCTTTCATTGTTGTGCAGTACAACAGTTGTGGCATGCATGTAGAGTTGCACCAAGTATTTCGCAGCTGCGCTTGCAATTCAAAAATGGTTCAAATGGCTCTGAGCACTATGGGACTCAACTGCTGTGGTCATTAGTCCCCTAGAACTTAGAACTACTTAAACCTAACTAACCTAAGGACATCACACACATCCATGCCCGAGGCAGGATTCGAACCTGCGACCGTAGCAGTCGCACGGGCGCTTGCAATTACTAGATATTATTTTCAGTGCTATGTTAATGTGTTCTCTTATTTTTGCTCTTCAAATTGTGCTTTTTTGTGTTGTCGTGTGAAATATTGTGACAATAATGGCGTGTGAAAAACGTAATACTAGGCTCCAAAGTAAACTGAGAAATGACAGTGAAGACGAAAGCAGTGTGTTAGCGCCACCATGTAATGAATTAACTAATGTTCAAAGTAGTAATTTGGTAATTGTGCATAGGGAAATGGAGCGGGTTGCAAATAATGGTGTAGGCAGTGAAACAATTAGTGAACAGGGAAGCATTATCGATCGATTGGTCGGCAACAGCTCGCGTCAGGAATCCGATATGACAGGACACAATCTTGCAAATACTGTAGATTCAGGTTTTGCGTCCTCACTGTTTTCTCAAATAAGCCGAGACACATTTTCTGCTTGTCAAACTGTGAATGTTGCCGGTGCAAATGCACTGCCGAAAAGCATAGATGATCAGATTCCAGACACTAATACATTATTATTGCAATTAATGCAACAAATGAAACAAAACCAGAGACAAACACAGCAACAGTTAGACACAATGGAACAAAATCTTCAAAAGTTAGACACAATGGAACAAAATCAGAGACAAACACAGCAAAAGTTGGACACAATGGAACAAAATCAGAGACAAACACAGCAAAAGCTTCAAAAGTTAGACACAGTGGAACATGTTGTTGTTGTTGTCTTCAGTCCTGAGACTGGTTTGATGCAGCTCTCCATGCTACTCTATCCTGTGCAAGCTGCTTCACCTCCCAGTACCTACTGCAACCTACATCCTTCTGAATCTGCTTAGTGTACTCATCTCTCGGTCTCCCTCTACGATTTTTACCCTCCACGCTGCCCTCCAATGCTAAATTTGTGATCCCTTGATGCCTCAAAACATGTCCTACGAACTGGGCCCTTCTTTTTGTCAAGTTGTGCCACAAACTTCTCTTCTCCCCAATCCTATTCAATACCTCCTCATTAGTTACGTGATCTAACCACCTTATCTTCAGTATTCTTCTGTAGCACCACATTTCGAAAGCTTCTATTCTCTTCTTGTCCAAACTAGTTATCGTCCATGTTTCACTTCCATACATGGCTACACTCCAAACAAATACTTTCAGAAACGACTTCCTGATACATAGATCTATATTCGATGTTAACAAATTTCTCTTCTTCAGAAACGCTTTCCTTGCCATTGCCAGTCTACATTTTATATCCTCTCTACTTCGGCCATCATCAGTTATTTTACTTCCTAAATAGCAAAACTCCTTTACTACTTTAAGTGCCTCATTTCCTAATCTAATTCCCTCAGCATCACCCGATTTAATTTGACTACATTCCATTATCCTCGTTTTGCTTTTGTTAATGTTCATCTTATATCTTCCTTTCAAGACACTGTCCATTCCGTTCAACTGCTCTTCCAAGTGCTTTGCCGTCTCTGACAGAATTACAATGTCATCGGCGAACCTCAAAGTTTTTACTTTGTCTCCGTGAATTTTAATACCTACTCCAAATTTTTCTTTTGTTTCCTTTACTGCTTGCTCAATATACAGATTGAATAACATCGGGGAGAGGCTACAAACCTGTCTCACTCCTTTCCCAACCACTGCTTCCCTTTCATGCCCCTCGACTCTTATTACTGCCATCTGGTTTCTGTACAAATTATAAATAGCCTTTCGCTCCCTGTATTTTACCCCTGCCACCTTTAGAATTTGAAAAAGAGTATTCCAGTCAACATTGTCAAAAGCTTTCTCTAAGTCTACAAATGCTAGAAACGTAGGTTTGCCTTTTCTTAATCTTTCTTCTAAAATAAGTCGTAAGGTCAGTATTGCCTCACGTGTTCCAACATTTCGACGGAATCCAAACTGATCCTCCCCGAGGTCTGCATCTACCAGTTTTTCCATTCGTCTGTAAAGAATTCGCGTTAGTATTTTGCAGCTGTGGCTTATTAAACTGATAGTTCGGTAATTTCCACATCTGTCAGCACCTGCTTTCTTTGGGATTGGAATTATTATATTCTTCTTGAAGTCTGAGGGTATTTCGCCTGTCTCATACATCTTGCTCACCAGCTGGTAGAGTTTTGTCATGACTGGCTCTCCCAAGGCCGTCAGTAGTTCTAATGGAATGTTGTCTACTCCGGGGGCCTTGTTTCGACTCAGGTCTTTCAGTGCTCTGTCAAACTCTTCACGCAGTATCGTATCTCCCATTTCGTCTTCATCTACATCCTCTTCTATTTCCATAATATTGTCCTCAAGTACATCGCCCTTGTATAAACCTTCCATATACTCCTTCCACCTTTCTACCTTCCCTTCTTTGCTTAGTACTGGGCTGCCATCTGAGCTCTTGATATTCATATAAGTGGTTCTCTTCTCTCCAAAGGTCTCTTTAATTTTCCTGTAGGCAGTATCTATCTTACCCCTAGTGAGATAAGCTTCTACATCCTTACATTTGTCCTCTAGCCATCCCTGTTTAGCCATTTTGCACTTCCTGTCGATCTCATTTTTGAGACGTTTGTATTCCTTTTTGCCTGCTTCATTTACTGCATTTTTATATTTTCTCCTTTCATCAATTAAATTCAATATTTCTTCTGTTACCCAAGGATTTCTAGCAGCCCTCGTCTTTGTACCTACTTTATCCTCTGCTGCCTTCACTACTACATCCCTCAGAGCTACCCATTCTTCTTCTACTGTATTTCTTTCCCCTATTCCTGTCAATTGTTCCCTTATGCTCTCTCTGAAACTCTGTACAACCTCTGGTTCTTTCAGTTTATCCAGGTCCCATCTCCTTAATTTCCCACATTTTTGCAGTTTCTTCAGTTTTAATCTACAGGTCATAACCAATAGATTGTGGTCAGAGTCCACATCTGCCCCTGGAAATGTCTTACAGCTTAAAACCTGGTTCCTAAATCTCTGTCTTACCATTATATAATCTATCTGATACCTTTTAGTATCTCCAGGGTTCTTCCACGTATACAACCTTCTTTCATGATTCTTAACATATGCTTGAACAAACACGTGAAGATTTAACTACTGAATTACATAAAATCGAATCGAAATGTCAAAAAGTCTGTAATGACGTAAAAACACAAATTTGTGAGCATTTCCAACCTATTTTTTCGCGGCATGAAAATGCATTACAGAATCACGAAGCAGCCATAAAAGAACTGCAAACAATTGTTCATGAAAATCATGAGACCTTGCAAGCTAAAATTGACTCAGTTGCATCCACCGATTCGGTTACGCAACTTGCAAGAACTCAGGAAAACTTAAAGGTCACAGTAGATTCGATTTCAACACAAATGGACACTCTGAAACTTGGTTCAGAAAAAAACACTGAGGAAATGTGTTCACTATCGGAGAAAGTAGCCGAACTTTCAGATCAGTTCACTAACTTATCTACGAAGGTAGATGATGATCTGAATGACACAAAACCTGTAGCCTTCACTGACACTGAAGAGTATGAACAAATTAGGAAATTCAAATAGAATCAAAATCAAATCAACACACAGTACAAAAGAGAAATGCGGGAAGTACAAGATCAGTTGGCTCAAGTAATACAAGAATTACATATTTCAGAGGACACTCGCGCCCCAGTATGGGAAGAGGGACATAGCAATACAGAACAACCACAAAATAATAACACAGGGCATTTCGGAAATCATGAAAGTAATTGGCAAAATACACCGAATTTTGAGATGGAACCGCCGAAACGACGTAACAATGACCGATATGCGACCCGCCGACACGATGATTTTGACTATAAGCTGTTCATTACTACACGTAAATTCAAAACATTTAAGAATTCTGGCAACGACATTCATCCACAAGCGTGGCTCCATCAATTCTCTCATTGTTTTCCTCCCAACTGGTCACTAGAGCACAGATTAGAATTTATGTGTGGCTATTTAGAGAATGAACCAGCTGTAAGAATGCGATCGGTCATTCACGATTGCCACAGTGAAGGAGAATTTTACCATGCCTTCCTCTCAGCATATTGGTCCCAAGCCACACAAGACCGAGTAAAACATAGCATCATAATGATGAAACATTTCGAACAATCTGAATTTTCCAGTCTTGTCAAATATTTTGAAGACATGTTACATAAGAATCAGTATCTTTCAAACCCATACAGCCCCTCAGAACTCATCCGCATTTGCTTAATCAAAGTACCTGAACATTTACGACAGATTATTTTAGCAGGACGATGCAAAGACGACATTGAAGCTTTTCAGGGACTGTTACAAGAACTGGAAATTGACACTGACAATCGAACGCGAAAACAGGAACACAACAATTACAGGTCACACCTGTCACAATTCCGCGATGACAGAAATAATACACGACAAGGCTATTCGTACAACGTAAATCGTGACCAAAACGGACACCATCCGTATGACAACCGTTGTCAGAGTAGCAATTATTACAGGGAAAGATCACCTCTCCGCGGTAATGACTATCACAGAGACAATCAGAGAAACAGACAATATGGAAACCAAAATCATTATTATCAAGGGAGAGAGAATAACTTCAGACGCAACGGTGCAGCGCGCAGTTACTATTCTGGGAGAAATTCTCCACCACGTGACCGACAAGAAATTACAGAAATTACCGACATGACGACAGACGATATGATCGTAACGACAGACCTGAATTGCATCAGAACTGGCGGGATTCAAACAGAGCAGGGCCCTCTCGACAAGGTGAATTTGTAGAAGTTAGGTCTCCTAATCCCAATAACGACGCGCGCCAACGAAGAAACAGACAATGACTCGCACCGCAGGCAGCCGCGTGCGCCGGCGGGCTCAGAGAAAAATAACATAAGCTAACCTTGAGCAAAATTCCAGTGTTCCTTACCGACGTAACCATGTGATAATTGCTTTTCAGTTGACAGTCTGCGTACTAGGAAGAGTAAAGGTTTACACCACATTTTACATGCAAAACCGTTTATTAAGAGATAATGTGCTTTTTAAGGTTGTCTTTGCCATAAAACATTTCACTTCACATTTCTAGTATGCTTTGTCAGACTTATAATCTCTTAACATGCAACCATGTTTGAAGTTAAATATCCAGTCAAGAACCAAGAGAACTTATTTTAAACAGAAATTACGAATGCATTGTTATAGTGAACAGACATCACAGTGTTATTGCGTGTGTACATTCTTGCTTGTTAGTTGCATGATTACGTAACGACTATAAGGCTGACATATTTAGAACAGTTACCAGTACTGCTAATGAGATTTTAATGCAAGATTTTGGTTTACTTGAAAATAAATTCTGGATTTAAAGTACTTTCTGTGAGATACCAGATGACTCTGGTTAGTTTATGTGACAGCTACACGATTTTATCACGACGCTACTAATGAGTGACAATTTACAATGTTGCTTTTGCAGTTTATCTGTTTTATATCTGCACAGTTTTTCTGAATTTTTCTGGAAAGTAAAACATGTTTTAGTAGTAACGTTTGTGGTATAGCTACAATGAGACAGCCTTTTCTGTAGCACAACAATACGTACAGTACAGTACTTACTTCATCACGGCAATAAGCGTAATAACTACGATATCTATACGCAAAGCATTTCACTTTTGTTTATCATGAGGTAAGTACATTGACTTCTGCAGAACTTAGTTTTCGGAGGACGATAACTACGACACTTCCACAGAGATTATCTTACAACAAGACGCACAGTTTAGCGCTACCATTACACGTATTTGAGTGATTAATTTTGTACTTAAACATTTATTCTTAAAGATATTTGAAGTACAATGATACAAAGGTTTTCCATGATACATTTCATTCCATTGCTGTAATCTGCAACACCTGAGGATATAATTACATTAATCCTCAGGGGGGTACACGCTTACTTTGTGTACCATGTGTTTGGCAAGCACAAGGAGCCCTAGCTAATATGGTATTTGTTTATACAACTTTACACATCGGTACCATATTTCTCTAACACATAAATTACACAGCTATCTGATCATTTAACTGTGAGAGACAAACATTTACTTTACTACATCAGTGACAGATGTTTACGTAATTACACCGTTGGATAACTTCACACTTACGAAATTGTATTTTGTCTGTACTTTGTGAACTGTTCACATTTTTTCGGAACCATTGTGATACTATGAGAGCTTTGAATGACATATTTGGTATGGGATCACGATTTTTAAAGTACGTTTGAGGCAGATGACACTTTTGACATGAGCAGAGAATTTTTTTAGGTTTTGAAATAGGAAGCCACGACGATTTTGAGATTTGGCTGAGGTTTTATGATGTTATGATGACGATGTGTATTACGCTGTTGTGGTATGTTTATGATTAACAGGCTGAGGCTATGTGAGGAATTTGATTATGCTATGTATTTATTATGATGAAATATTGATGTGTCGCCGCAAGATTGACGAATATGTACATGTTTAATAAGGTAAGAAATAAGGAGTAGTGGTTAGGGACTCTGATTTATGAAAAGGATGTTAGAAACCAAGAATCGTACTTTAAGAGTTATGAAATGTGTGTATACGCGTGAATGTATCACAAGGCCGCCAAAAATTTTTGGACACTGTTATATTTACAGGATTTTGTTTCTACATATTTGTAACGCAAATGCTTGACCTGTGAAATTTTTTATATGAGACAGCCACTATAGCGGAAACTGGTGTCGTAAATATTTCGGTAAGAAAGTTAAGTGACCACCTGGACGTAATGCGTCGTGGGCGCCCAGCTGGGCGACAGCCACCGGGAAACAAGCCATTAGTGTGTGCCTTTCAGAGGCACAGGTAAAAAAAAAAAAAAGGGTGTCATTATCCTCGCTGTTGACATTTCTTTGTAGAAAGCGTCGCAAATACGACACGCTCAAACTTGAAAACATATGATTACACTGTGGAGCTCTTAATTTATGATGTTTACTAAAATGCCTAATGAAACGACGAGAAACATTTCATGGCTATTGTCCTGCTAGTTGAGAGAAATGCCATGTGACATGCTTTATGCATTTATTTACTCATTTTGTTTAATATCTAGTTTCTAACTGCACTGAAGCATTGGTTAAAATAAATTTTATGGATGTACTAATATAAATATTTTATGCCTACAGATCCAGTAAATAATAACTTTATGATGTACTTAAAAAAAACGAAGTAGCACTAAAAGACATTTCCCTTCACAGAAATTGCATACAGAATTGTCTTTTCAAGTACATGGTAATATTTTTTTACAATAAATTTTTGTGGTGCACCACTTTAATTGCATAGACATTAAGATGTGAATAGACATTGTCCTTATCTGCATTGTTGTCTTTAGTGTAATATTTTTTCTGCTTGAGCTTTGTCATGTTTAGGTATAATTTATAGCATTTGCTGCTGCTGCTATGTGCCAGGCATAGTGCTACTGAATGTCACTTTGTATTACTAGGTTAAGCCAGTTTTATTACTAATTTATTTTTCTTGTTTGCTGCGCATATTAGTTGTAATATTGCTGCCTTTTTTGCCAATTTCCATTTTTTTATCATTGCTTTTTGTGTAAATTGTTTTGTGCTGCTGCATTGCCTCATCCCTTAGTTAAGCATCTGAGCTCAGTAGATTTAAGTTAGCTTAAGAGGGGGTAGCCTATATAAGAGAATGATTTACGATGGATTGGAAGAAATGCATTGAGAAGTTATACGACAAAAGTACAGAAATCAGGTATAGATAGGACTTTTTGGAAATAATGAAGAACGAAGGGAGATCTCCGAGAAGTAAAGAAAGTTTTGTTTGCAAAATACTGCAGTAAAACAAACTCTGTCCTTTCCTTGTGTTATCCCACTATGTGTTTGTGTACCCTTGTGTATTTATGTTCTTCCTGTCTTTATATGTTTATCTGGTAAGACTTATGTTGCAGAATTTTTCTAATACTAAGCTACATTCACTATGATGTGGAATACTGTTATCCTCAAATATAATTTGCATTAATAACATGTTATTTACTTTGTAAAGATGTTTAAACATTATTTATTCTGTTTTGTTCTAATGCTCATGTGTGAAGTTGATGTTTCAAAAGTTATTCTGATCTTTTATGTATGTACTTATGTCGTAATTTTTGTAACACTGATGTATATGTTATTTCGATTCTTTTGTAAAGCCTGTATTACTGGAAATGTTATCTGTACTATTATGTTCTTTAATGATATTTTTTTGTACCTTTGTTATTGTATTCTCATGTTATAAAATTGTAATTGACATCAGTTCATCAAATTAAGTAACTTGTAAATTACATTTCACTGCACACATTTCTGTTGGTCATAGTATATGGACAATATGTGAGAAGTAGGGACTGATAGTGTTTGCACGTGTGTTAATAATTCAGTAAGGTACTGGATAACAGCATTGCTGGTTGTGAGGACATTTCAAAAACAATTTTTGTGAGTGCACAAGTGGTGGTTATGGACTTGCTATATTATCCGCAAGACTCTTCAATGGTGATTGTGCACCTGCACAGTCAAACAGATGGCTGCTGGCCATCTCTACAAGGACTACAGTGGGTCTACACCTTTGACGACCCACCGATACCATTATTTCTACAAGGACTGCAATGGGTCTGCATCTCTGGTGGCCCACCAATACCGTAATCTGTACCAGGACTACAATGGGTCTACTCTGTGACGACCTACGTACCAGTATTCTTTAAAACTTCGACTGACTCTGCTGTGGGTTTGCTCTGTTGTGGCCCATTACCTGTCTGCATGTCAAGAGTCAGCACTGTCTTTCGTTGGAAGGACAACACTACTTCTTCAAAACTGCATGGAAATCCACTACTTCCGTGTGCATTTTCTTTTACTACTCAGACTTTGAGAAAAACACTGCAATTTTACTTTGATGAATGATCATGATTGTCTTTATGGACTGTGAGAAAATTTTAGCTTTTGACCAACATTGTATCGATAAGTGTGTGCATTTCATTTCTTTGTTATTGTAATTATGAAAAAAAATTTCAAATCTGTATTGGCCACTGCCCAAAACAACTTGTAAATTTTTTTGTGGGGAGCATGGGGGCTATGTAAGTAGGATGTTTAGGTTTTTTAAAATTGGTAACGCCGCCGCCACGTAGCGTTCTGTATGAAAATCACTGGCTGTGCCTTGTGCAGTCTGTGGCTGGTTGGCATTGTTGTAATACTCGCCATTGTAGTGTTGGGCAGCGGCAGCTGGATGCTAACAGCGCGTAGCATTGCACAGTTGGAGGTGAGCCGCCAGCAGTGGTGGACGTGGGGAGAGAGATGGCGGAGTTTTAAAATTTGTAAGAATTGGTGTCACGAACTGATTTATATATTATGGCTATTAAGGTAAATACATTGTCTGTTCTGTATTAAAATCTTTCATTTGCTAACTATGCCTGTCAGTAGTTAGTGCCTTCAGTAGTTTGAATATTTTATTTAGCTGGCAGTAGTGGTGCTCACTGTATTGCAGTAGCTCGAGTAACGAAGATTTTTGTGAGGTAAATGATTTGTGAAAGGTATAGGTTAATGTTAGTCAGGGCCATTCTTTTGTAGGGATTTTTGATAGTCAGATTGCGTTGCGCCAAAAATTATTGTGTGTCAGTTTAAGCACAGTCGTGTATAATTTTTCTAAGGGGACGTTTCAGCATTGTCAAAATAATACAGTTTCGCCATAGTATAGTTTTCGGCAGTAGATATGCATCTTTACGAATTACATACATTTTAATGTTTCTGTCGTGATCTATGGGATAACTTCTTTGCCTAACAACCAGAACCTCCTGGATCTCCGTTTCGATTCTGGCAGCAGTTTAAATTTTAAATGAAAAAAATCAGCAATAATGGCAGATGAGGACATCCACTGTAATGAGTCACCCACATTCTGCCTATGGCGCTGTCAAAAGGAGCGGAGGATAAGACAGTCGCTCAGGCCCGCATCTTATCCTTGGGATTCGGGAACTCATTCTAAAATCGGAAGAACAAGCAATGATGAACAGCATGAGGATGGGGAAGGTGTCAGAAACCACTGCATTAAATACACACATGATGTGTAGCGACAGGATATGTGGCCTGCAGTTGAAAGAAATCATCGTGGGGACCTTTCCATTGGCAAAATATTCCGGATTGGCCTCCCATTAGGATCTACAGCGGGGAACTACCAAGAGGGAGGTAACAATGAGAAAAAGAAAGAATCATCAACAAAAGAGTAACACTTCAAGAGACGCAGCCTGAACTGTCAAAAGGCTAAATGTGATAGAGAAATTAAAAAATCTGAAAGAGAAAAATGTAAGAGCTCAACTGTCATGCAGTGGGGATGAATGAAGAAACAGAAAGATGATAAAGATTGCAGGTCAGATGAATACTGGGTAATGTCAAAAGCAGCAGAAGATGGTGTAATGGGAGTAAGTTTTGCTATCAACAAGAACTTGGGGCTGACAGTCAATCACTGTGAACATGTCAGCAATAGGACTGTTATCTTTAGAATCGCCAGAATCTCAACCCCAACGTCAATAGCTCAGATATAAAAGCCGACGTCTCACGCGGAAGATTAAATGATGGAGAAAATTTATGAACACATAGAATTGGTAAACCGTATGTGGAAGAAGACGAAAATCTAATAATCATGTGGGATTCGAAAACTGAATTAGGGAAAGGGACAGAAGATACAGTTATGGTAGATTATGGACGTAGTAGTAAGAATGAAAGAGGAGAAAGACTCACAGAGCTCTGCAATAAATTTCAGCTTATAGTAGCGAATATCAAGAGGAAGAGATATATTTGGAACAACAGAAGATACCAACTGCAGCACATTTTCGTAAGCCAGCCGAGATGGCCGAGCAGTTCTAGGCGCTACAGTCTGTAACCGCTCGACCGCTACGGTCGCAGGTTTGAATCCTGCCTCGGGTATGGATGTGTGTGATGTCCTTAAGTTAGTTAGGTTTAAGCAGTTCTAAGTTCTAGGGGACTGATGATCTCAGAAGTTAAGCCCCATAGTGCTCAGAGCCATTTGAACCATTTGAACATTTTCGTAAGACAGATTGCAAAATCAAAGGCTGGTTTGTAAAGTGTACCTGGGAGCACATATAGACCCAGAAAAAAAATTGGTGTCGATGCCTACAGTGAAGTGAAGTTTAAGAGAAACGCCAGGAAAAGTCAGTGTTTAAAGAAATACAACCCTGAAGAAATGAGACTTGACTACGTGCATTAGAAGACCTGTGACGGCGTAGACTCTATGATAATGAGTATCGCCGCAGACATTTCTGCAAAACCCGAATGGACATCTCTAAAAAGAGCCATCACACAAGTTTGGCACACAAATATAGTTAACTACCTTGGGTACAGGAGACATACATCAAGTGATCAACGATGGAAGTTCAAATTTGTTCAGGAATGACAGGCACAAAGTAATATATATCATATAGAAAGAAAACAAATAAGTAGTGCAAGGAAGCTAGGCGAAGTGGGTGCAGTAGAAATGTGAAAAAATCTAAAAGGAAATAGTTATTGGAAGGACAGAATTATCATATAGAAAAACCAAAACAACTTTCGGTGAAATAAAAAGTAAAGGAGTCAACATTAAAAGTGGTTCAGGAATTCCACTGTTAAATGTAGAGAAGACTGACATGTGAAAAGGGTACAATGAAGGTCTCTACGAGATGCAGGAACTGTCTACTGATGTGATAAAAGAAGAAAAAGGAGTCGATTTGGAATATATAGGAGCTCCAGTGTTCAAGTCATAGTTTCACAGAGATTTGGTAGACTTGCGATGAAATAAGTTAGACTGAAGGGTTTACATTCCTTGGGAATTTCTAAATCTCACTGGGGCAAGCAACAACAAAACGACCATTCAAGTTGCTGTGCAGTGTCTATGAGCCTAGAGACACAGCATCACACTTTCGGAAAGATCTCATCCAAACAATCCCGAAGACAGCAAGGGTAGGAAAACGTGAGAACTATAGTATAATCAGGTTAACAACTCATACATCCAAGTAGCTGAAAAGAATAATATACCTAACAAAGGGAAAGAATGCTGGGGATTTGTTCAATGACGACGCGCTTGGCTTTAGGAAATGCAAACGTACCACAGAGGCAGTTCTCCGTTGCACTTGCGAAAGGAGAGAATACGTTTTAAGAAAATCAAGGCACTTTCTTGGGATTTGTCGAACTAAAAAAATTGTCCAACAATGTAAAATGGTACATGATTCCATAATGAAATGTTCACACTGCAGCGAAGTGTGTGCTGATACGAAACTTCCGGCAGGATAAAACTGAGACTCAAATTTGAGACCTTGGCCTTTCGAGGGCAAGATGCGACTGTGGACTGTGAGACGGTGGTACATGATATCTGAAATTCTCTGGATGATTGATATTAGCTATGGGTAAAGACGCGTAATATACAATATGTACTAGAGCCAAGAGGGAACAATAAGAATGAAAGACCACGAGAGAAGCGCTCGGATTAAAAAAGCGATGCAGTTTTTCTTCTCTACTGTTCAGTTTGTCTATTGAAAAAGAAATGATAGAAATAAAAGAAAGTTTTAGGAGTAGGGCTAAAATTTTGGCTGAAAGAATATCAATGACAGAGTTCAGTGATAAAATTGCTGTCACAATGAAAGTGAAGAATTACAGGACCTGTCGAAAGGAATCATCACCTTAATGAGAACAACATATGAACTGATAGCAAACCAAAAAAAGTTGAAAGTACTACGGAGAAGCAGAAGTAAGATTAGCAATAAAGTAAACATCAACATTTCAGACCTCGAAGTAGACCAAGCGAAAGTGCTCTGCTACCTTGAAAGCAAAATAACGCATGACGGGCGAAACAAGGAAGGTGTTAAGAAGCTGAACAGCACAGGCAAAGAGGGCGTTCCTTGCTAATAGAAGAGTGATAGTATCTAACAGGGGCCTCAGTTTTTGGAAGATATCTCTCATGATGTAGGTTTGAAGCACAGCATTTTATGGAAGTGAATCATGGACTGTGGAAAAAATGGAAAAGTGTTTAAACTAAGAATTTAAGAAGTGATGCTGGAGAAAGATGTGGAAAACTGGGTGGAATGATATGATAAGGGATGACGAAGTGCTCCACAGAGTCAAGGAGGAAAGGAAAAATGAGGAAAACGTTGATAAGAAGAAGTGACAGGTTGGTAGGACATGTGTTAAGACTTCAGGGAATAGCATTCATAGTACTAAAGGGAGCGGTAAAGGGTAAAAACTGTAGAGGAAGACATAATCTGGAATACGTTCAACACAGCATCCAGGGCAGTTAGTGTAACTGCTTCTCTAAAACGAAAAGGTTGGCAGAGGTGAGGAAGTGGTAGCAAGCTGTATCAGTAGAAAGACTGATGAACAAAAGGGAAGGAAACATACTCTATTTGGAGACATTTTAAATAATGCTATTTTAAAATTATTTTTTATATTACTTACAGCTATATTTGGTAAACAGTAATGATATATGTAACCAAGTTGTCACAAACGGCACATAAAATGCTACAAAATTGTAAGTAATGATATGTAGTTGAAAAACTGAGTACAGAAAGCTATAAAAACTTGTGAAATTAAAAAAGTCATTGTTGTAATATCTTGACTTTCCATCTTTCTGGATTGTAGAAAGGCAGCAGTCTGTTGATTCGCAAGTATAAATAAATTAGCCTCTGGCTGCAACGACGGGTTTCTTTAATGCATAAGTGATATCGGGACTGTTACCCTCATCTTCAGCTGCACCTTTTAAATACACAGCTAATCGATGCCAGTTATCTTTTCGGGATCACAGCGGGAGACCCGCACCCAGAACACCGCAGAAAATGACACCTGTGACAACTCAGTGGCCGGCAGCAGACGGCTAACATCGATTAGACGTGTGTTTCAAGGTGCTTTAAGACATTAAAAACCACTCTTGCAGTCAGAGGCTAGTTTAATTACAATCGTAATATTATAATATGTTCTTTGTGTTACTACGTTTGTTTTGATTCCAGCATTTTTGAGAAACAAATTTGCGTTAAGCATTGGTTTGTAATTAAAAGCGAATAACGGATGGACTGAGTTGGAGGTAAGTTGCAAGTGGTGCATAGAGTAACGGATGGTCACTGTTGCACGGAATCAATGACGTCAAATTTCAGCAATAAGAAGTAAAAGAATTACGGAGAAAAATAACTCAAAGGAAATTAAATGTTATTTGAAATAGTCACATATTACTTGGAATTTAGATTCTGCAGTAAACGATAATGAACTGCGAATAATGAAGTTCATTCTCGACACTTAGGATAAATATTAATTTTCAATGTACTGTGCTTGAAAGTCTTTGATTGCCTTTTTACTCTACGTGTATAAAATCCGTTGAGTTTTGGAATAATGCACCATTTTTGCTATTGGAGTCGAACTGTGAGTTCTTGGAAGTTACACTCTGCCTCTGCCACACCTACATTTTGCATCCTAGAGAGCCAAAATTTAACAGTAACTTAATGAAGAAGTTTACATTGCAGATAGATTTGTAGTGATTAGGACAATATTTCATAGTGAACTCAGTGGTGGACTGCAACGACACATTCACAATTATCTCAGAAAAGCCTCATTAGAGGCCCATGTTTTGTGGAACGTTCTTGTCTCTATCATGATATACTTTTACGTGTTGTGGCACATGATAATATACTTTGCATAAAATGTCCTGTGTCTTGCTTTATAGATACACTCGTGGATGTAGATATTTAGTTGTTTTTTCACTTATTTTATTTACTACTAATACTAACGTTTCCAAATCTATAAATAATTCCAGAAGATATATTATGAAAATTAATGTAAAAACTATGACACCAACTATTACAGTACAAGACACAGCTTGTCTTCTGCTGAGTAACAGTTGTTTACTTCTTTATTGATTTACATTACATCTTTTATGCAGCCAATCAGCTCGTCCTATGCAGATTTAGATATTGAAATGTAAATGAATAATTTTTAATCAGCTGCACTTTTTTTAAAACATCAAATCGTATAATCATCTTGTCAGTTGATTAACATATGCAGGAAATTTTTGTATTTTTCAGACCTTTCGGTTTTTATTTTCTTTTTTTAGTAGAAGTTAAAGAGGGGAAAAGTCATTCAGGGAATGATATTATCTAAGGTGACTAATGAGAAGTGAGCAGTTATCAGGAAGTTGCAAAATCATCTGACTACTATATGAAGTGCCAGGCAATTATTGGTACCACTGTCGCCACTAGTAGCGAGCAGCTAGCAGGAACCTAAATGACCGAGCGTGTTGTGGAAAGGCGGTGGTTACCTCTACTCCCTTCCTTCTGCAGCACCTGCACCAGGTCGTCGCACACTTCCTTCATCAACAGGAACATCGGCTTCAGGCGGCTCGCTGTGAAGGATGGACTCAGCTGCGAGCGTAACTTTCTCCACCTGTGAGCAGAGCCAGCGTCAGGTGTTTCTGTGAACAGTTTTACTCTGGGTGATGCTGAGGGAATTAGATTAGGAAATGAGACACTTAAAGTAGTAAAGCAGTTTTTATATTTAGGGAGTAAAATAACTGATGATGGTCGAAGTAGAGATGATATAAAATGTAGACTGGCAATGGCAAGGAAATCGTTTCTGAAGAAGAGAATTTGTTAACATCGAGTATAGATTTAAGTGTCAGGAAGTCGTTTCTGAAAGTATTTGTATGGAGTGTAGCCATCTATGGAAGTGAAACATGGAAAATAACTCGTTTGGACAAGAAGAGAATAGAAGCTTTCGAAATGTGGTGCTACAGAAGAACGCTGAAGATTAGATGTATAAATGACATAACTAATGAGGAAGTATTGAATAGGATTGGGAAGAACAGAAGTTTGTGGCACAACTTGACAAAAAGAAGGGACCGGTTGGTAGGACATGTTTTGAGGCATCAAGGGATCACAAATTTAGCATTGGAGGGCAGCGTGGAGGGTAAAAATAGTAGAGGGAGACCAAGAGATGAATACACTAAGGAGATTCAGAAGGATGTAGATTGCAGTAAGTACTGGGCACGGCATAGAGTAGCATGAAGAGCTGCATCAAACCAGTCTCAGGACTGAAGAACACAACTACAACAACAAATAAGTTACCAATGGTAGTAGCTGCCTGCCACTACTGGCACATCACCACCTGACCTACTGTCACTTCGCACTTTCTGTCTCGACTGATGTTACAAGATGGCGAAATTGCACATCTAGCCCAACTGCCACAAATTAAAATATATATCCTACAAAAAAGAATTAAAGGGTCTCTTTTTTGAAACGCTATCATGTTCCCTCATTTCGAGACAGAGATTTTAAATTTGGCTCAAAGATGCCTACAACCCTCCTCTGTTAATTAGTTTCATGTTCCACGAATCATTTTCACGATAAATCGTTATGATGTGCAGCAAGTCACATAGAAATTCTTCTGTGGAATAGAAGGATTTGTCAAATAGGAAATTTTTAGCTTTGTTTCGTCGTGTTACTTTGTTGTCTGTCAGGCATTTTATGTAACTGAGTAAGTCATCAAAAATTTTAGTTGACCACTGTGCACTTCTTATTCTGCTAAAGAAAACCTTAATCTGTGGTAATTAATGTCCATTTCCCTTCTGGTATGGTAAATATGTACATCATTATTTATTTGAACTGCAGTAGTTAATTACAACAAATTTCATGAGGAAATAAGTATATTGTGAATTAGCAGTCAGAATGCCCAACTTCTTAAACACATGTCCACAAGATGGTCATGGGTGAGGACCACAATTTAGTCTTGCGGCACTTTTCTGAGCAACGAAAACTTTCTTTCTTAAAGATCAGTTACCTCAGAATATTATTCTGCATGACATTACTGATTGAAAATATTCAGAATGTGTCAGCATACTGATTTGTCTCTCCCCACGATTTACAGTGACTCTAAGCGCACATGTGACTGAACTAAGTTGTTTAGGAATTCCAAAATGTGCTTTTTGCAGTTTAAATTCTCATCCACAGGAACACCCGAAAATTCTGAAGTTTTCACCCTGTTTATTATTTCGTCACTATGTGTTGCACATAGCACTTGCATAGTACCTCTAGATGTGCATAATTGAATATGTTCTTTCTTTTTGAAGCTAAGAGTATACCTTTTGCAGAAAACCAGTCAATGACCTTTTGAGACCATTGTTTACCGTTTCTTCTGTTTATTTATAAATATTCAGATCGATTGCAATACTAGTGTCATCGGCAAAAAGAACTAGTTCAGTTTGCTGTATATTAGACAGGAGATGATTTATACATATGAGAAACAATACTGGACCAAAGATTCAGCCTTGGGGAACCCTATACGTGGTTTCTTCCCAGTCAGAATTATGAACTTGGATTAAATTGGCTGAATTACCTTCTTTTGCCTAGATATGCCACTGTCTATTGGTTGACTATACCATCCAAACCATGAAACTACACTTCGCCGAAGGCTACTCTGTTTCAGAAAGTCAGATGCTTTACATGGGTCGCAGAAGATACCAGCCGGCTCTATTTTATTATTTAATACTTGTAAAATGTGGTGAGTGAACATGTAAATGACATTTTTAGTAGAGCAACTCTTCTGAAATTCTAATCTTGATTTGCTGAGAATAATATTGTTGCTCAGGTGAGATACTATTTTAGAGTACATTTCTTTCTCAAACATTTTGGGAACTGGTGTGAGCAATGAAACAGGTGGATAGTTACTGACATCTGTCCTACCGCCTTTCTTATGGAGGGGTCTGACAACAGCAAATTTAGTCTCTCTGGAAAAATGCCACGAGTTAGTGACGCGTTACATATTTCAGGTAAGACAGCGCTTACTACTTGGGAACAAATCTTGAGTACTCTATGCGGTACAGCATCAAAACCAGATGAATTTTTAACTTTGAGAGAATGCACAATTTTTCTCAATTTCAGAAAGAGCAGTTAGTGATGCATTTATGTGACAGATTTCATGAGAATTGCATTTTCAGCAAAGTACTGTGATTTGTTTCTGAACTTTAATCTATATTTAAGAAATGATTATAAAATGTATTTGCTATCTATGATTCGTAATTTATAACCCTTCCATTCAGTTCAGTAGTGATGTTATCCTGTGCTGTGGCTGGTTGTCCTTTGTCCTATCTCTAGTTCCGCTATATTCCACATAGCCTTAAGTCTGCTTTTGGAATTACTGATTTCTGACATGTTCATGTTTCTTGATTTTTTTAAAAAAATTAGTAATTATGAGTAGCTTCTGTAGAGTGCAGATACTGCAAATTCTTTACTTGTTCTTCCTAACAAATACATTTCCCTTTTCCTTTCGCAAGATACTTTAATCCCTCTAGTGCTCGATGGCTTTTTGCATGGCTGTTTAATGTCCCTTATTTTTAGATATTGTGGAAAACTATATTCAAGTAACGATATGAATATATTGTAGAATAGATTAAATTTTATCTTTGATTCATTACAAATTTCATCCTAGTTCATCTTTTCTAGATTATTCTAAAAACATATGGGCTGAAGTCATTAATTATACTAACTGATTTCCACTGTGGAGCAAACATATTGTAAGGCACTATCTTATCTATCTTAAATAAGTGTCCATCCTGATCAGGGACTGCATTTTTTACTGGGTAAAAAGTTATTTTCTTGCTTTGAGTTTCACCAAAGAAGATATTATCAGTTAAGAACTTTTGTCTTTATCCATCTGTGTTTGAAAGTTAATTTATGAGACCAAATTGTAGCATCCAAATAAGATTTCCAGATCATTTTTCCTACCAGAATCCCTCAGAAAATATACCTTGAAGTAACTACAGGCTGTTAACTGATTGCCGTTGTCTGACAGATAGAGTAATAAGAAAGCCACATTGCTTATAAACATTTCACAATATCCCATTGGGAATATACAGTATATACAGGGTGTCCCACTCAACTCTGCCATCTCTTATACGTAGATTGTAACTTAAATAGTGGCAACATTGCTGTGGAGACACGATGCAATGGAATCTACTACTGTCGCTGATAGCACACGTTGACATACTTATCTTACCTCCGAGCAAATAGACTCGCCCGTCCCACGTCACGGGCGTGACACAATCGAGGGAAACACAGTCACTTGTGAGCTAGCGGTGTAACGTAACGGTGTCACTATGTTTTCGAAACAGGAAGAACGGAGTTGGATCAAGAGTGAACGTGCCAACGTGGAATCTACACACGTTGGTTACACAAAAATACAGTACAGGACGTTAAAATTGCTACACCACGAAGTTGACGTGCTACAGACGCGAAATTTAACCGACAGGAAGAAGATGCTGTAATATGGAAATGAATGGCTTTTCAGAGCAGTCATACAGTCCTGACATGGGGAAAGTTTCCAGTCACTACTGGTGATGAACTGTGGCATCGTGTTGAAGCTGCATGGGCATCTGTACCTGTACACTCCATCCAAGCTCTGTTTGACTCAATGCCCAGGCGTATTAAGGCCGTTATTACGGCCAGAGGTGGTTGTTCTGGGTACTGATTTCTCAGGATCTATGCACCCAAATTGCATGAAAATGTAATCACATGTCAAATCTAGTATAATATATTTGTCCAATGAATACCCGGTTATCATCTGCATTTCTTAATGGTGTAGAAATTTTAATGGCCTGTAGTATATTTGCCTGTTGTATGGTGTGTTGGCTCCATCCAAATTACAGGAAAAGCAGAGGACTTGTCACAGTACCCTTTTAAGCAGCCTCTCAGGAGAGTAGTACAGCATGATGTAGGCAAGTCATATATAACATCACAAACCAATTCTGATGACTCATAAATCTCGTAGACCTTCTGTCGCAGTGCCTGTATTATTCTGTAATACGATGTTGCGACTATAGCCGTTATCGAACACATTAAACGTATTCGGAATTGTGAATGTAGACAACCGTCAGCCGTTGAATGGAATGACGACAGTGAAAGTTCGTGTCGGACTGGGGCTCGAGCCCGGATTTCCCGCTTTTCGTGAGCGGTCGTTTGATCATTTGGCTGCCTGTGCACAACTCATGGCCAGACTCGAACTTCCATATGTTGTCAACCATACGTCTACGATCTGTACTTGTACATCCATTATGTATATTCCCGAACAGGTGAGACATTTTATTTGGAAGTCGCTTGCCCGGTATAAGTAAAATGTCTGGCCGGTACGAGAAGGTACACAAAGCATGTCCAAGTACATACAGAAGGTTGGGTATGGCCGTGGACCGTAAACGGATAGCTAACGGTAAGACGACTGCTCGTGACAATCGGGGAAATCCGGATTCGAGTCCCGGTCTGGGACGAATTTTCACTGTAGTCTTTCCATTTTACAGCTGATGGTTGTCCATTTTCGCAATTGCGAATGCATTTAATGTATTCTACCGCAAGCGGCCTGGTGGTTACTAGCTATTTTAAACAGCTATTAAATAATTCAATACAACACTGTAAAGTTAACTTATCGTTTTCCTTCTCTTTAATTGTTTCCAAGCGTCAGCTTGCTTGTAACGAATTTTAAATATCTAAGAACACACATCGGTAATATCAATTGGCTACCCATAGCCTAACAGAAGCTCACAACTGAAAATTCATATTTACACTGATAACTGATTAATAACTCGATGCAAACATACCTTAATTACTTGGTTGACTATCATACTAACCGTGCTCTTTGAATGCAACGTGCTGACTGACTTGTGACTTTACACGCTGAATATTCACTACAGAGTGTCTTAAGCTTTGCGGGAGGGCAAAGGACAGATAGTGCAAAGAAGTAAAATGTAAAGTTATTAAATTTTAGATATGAACATAAAGGACAGAAAAAAATCGGTAAACACAGCAGGCAGAGGCACAGCATGGATGTCATTCAGTTGGTACAAATGATGGTTCTGTTTTTTGGAGCAGAATTTTAACACGTCCTTGAATTTAGAAAAACCCATCAAAATGTTATGCAAACTTAAATTTTCTAATGTGAATATTTCATTAAACAATACAGTGGTCTAGAAAAATCATGCCCATTTATAATCAGAAAAATTAGTGTAATAACACCAAAATTTTAAAAGTTCACATTTTAAGATTATTATATTCTTGAAACCTACACTTGTGAATAGGAAATAGCAGCTGAAATACAAAATTTTCGGAAAAAAGTAAAACGCTGTTAGAAAAGCAAGATGGGGCATTTAAATATGAGTTGTCAGACCCAAAACAATTATTAGCAGGATCAAATTTTGATGAATCGTAAATTTACAATATATTTCATTAAAGAAAATACTGTCATCAGCTGTCTGTAAACTATACTCTGAATAATACAGTATCGAAAAATACAGCGTCAATAACAAAGTGGAGTTTTCGTATATTCACAGTACATAGATCACGAATGAATTACAGAGCCCAAAAGAAGAAGCAACTAATTATTTAGGGAGTGACGACATACAAGTGAGGCTACGCCACTTCACTAGATTTCACACGGTTCCTTGGCAACACAAAGTTGTACTTACGGTTCACCTCTCATAAAAAAAGGGTTCCTCGCCAGAATTGGGTCCAGCTCCTCGTTGATGTAGATATTGTTGTCGTGGAATGCGGCGAAGTCTCGGATCATCACGGCGCGTGCCAGCTCTGGATCCCTCACCAGCAGCACCGGCTGCCGTACCCGGTAGAAGCCGCAGAAGGGCTGGCCGTCCATCTGCCTGTCCGATCACAACAAAACGCGTCAGGCCCATTTATCACTCGACACTGTACCCACTAAAACCAAAGTACCCTAGTCATGTGAAATATCCGCGCTCTGTTTTAAACCCTCCCTCTACCGAGTCTTTGAGGATTCGAACCTTCATGAATAAAACGACATATGTCCTAAACTAAGTTCCATACAATGATATAATTTTGCTGATACATTCAGTGAGATGTGTGGATACTGTCTGCAACATGTATTGCGAATAGAAATAGCAATAGAAATTATAAATTAAATGTCATGGATAATGTTTTACTGCAAAAAAATCGAAAATGGAGTAAACGATATTCATTATTTTGTATGGGGCGCCAGCGTGAATTTTTTTTTAAAAAAGATAGAAAATATGTGTAAAGTTTGTTGGATGATATCATTCTAAAATAGTTGATAGACGCGGTCTGGGCAGTTTTTGCAGCCTGAGTTACACTTGTGGTATCAAGTATCGATACCACCCTATCGACGTAGTTATGTTGGCAGTGGAATTTCAACTTTCCGTGAGACACCGACGGCGAACGGACCCAATGACGCGCGCCCGCTGAATCATGGCTCCAAATGCTTCGTATTACGAGCGCTCTATACTGTGCAATACAGGAGGGCCGAAGAGGGTCGGCGGCACACACACACAGCCGACCTGCGCTCTGATTTCCACTTCGACTTGTGCGGCCACACTACAAGACCTACATTCGTAATTAATCAGGGAGCCTCCTCCTTGAGATACTGTAAAAGATGCAATCTGTTTCTTGATGCTTTATTTAAATTGAGGCCTTGGTTTACTTGGAGCTTTGTAAGTTAATATTGCGTTCATTGTATTAACTTGCTCGCTAATCATTTCTGCTCCCTTCCAGCTCTCCTATGACGACAGTTGCTGCACCCCCTGTAGCTCAACTCATCTTACCATTGTGTATGATGTGGTACGCAACAACACTGGTCCATTGATAGTGACCGGGCCAAATATCTCACGAAATAAGCATCAAACGAAAAATCTTCAAAGAACGAAACTCGTCTAGTTTGAAGGGGGAAACCAGATTGCGCTATGGCTGCCTCACTAGATGGCACTACCATAGGTCAAACGGAAATCAACTGCGTTTTTTACAACAGCAACTTCCATTTTTATTACATAATCGTGTAGAACGTAAAGAAATATGAATGTTTTAGTTGGAACACTTTTTTCGCTTTGTTACAGATGGCGCTGTAATAGTCACAAACATGTAAGTGCGTGGTATCACGTAACATTCCGTCAGTACGGACGGTATTTGCTTCGTGATACATTACCCGTGTTAAAATGGCCCGTTTACCAATTGCGGAAAAGGTGGATGTATGGCTATTGTGATCAAAACGCCCAACGGGCGTGTGCTCTGTATGTTGCTCGGTATCCTGGACGACATTATCCAAGTGTCCGGACCTTTCGCGGAATAGTTACGTTATTTAAGGAAACAGGAAGTGTTCAGCCACATGTGAAACGTCAACCACGACCTGCAACAAATGATGATGCCCAATTAGGTGTTTTAGCTGCTGTCGCGGCTAATCCGGACATCAGTAGCAGACAAACTGAGCAAGAATCGGGAATCTCAAAAACGTCGGTGTTGAGAATGCTACATGAACATCGATTACACCCTACCATATTTCTATGCACCAGGAATTGCATGGCGACGACTTTGAACGTCGTGTACAGTTCTACCACTGGCCACAAGAGAAATTACGTGACGATGACAGATTTTTTGCATGCGTTCTATTGAGCGACGAAGCGTCATTTACCAATAACGGTAACGTAAACCGGCATAATATGCACTATTGGACAACGGAAAATCCACGATGGCTGCGACAAGTGGAACATCAGCGACCTTGGCGGGTTAATGTATAGTGCGGCATTATGGTAGGGACGATAATTGGCCCCCATTTTATCGATGGCAATCTGCATGGTGCAATGTATGCTGATTTCCTACGTAATGTTCTACCGATGTTGCTACAAGATGTTTCACTGCATGACAGAATGGCGATGTACTTTGAACATGATGGATGTCCGGCACATAGCTCGCGTGCGGTTGAAACGGTATTGAATAGCATATTTCATGACAGGTGGATTGGTCATCAAAGCACCATACCATGACCCGCACGTTCACCGGATCTCACGTCCCCGGATTTTTTTCTGTGGGGAAAGTTGAAGGACATTTGCTATCGTGATCCACCGACAACGCCTGATAACATGAGTCAGAGCATTGTCAATGCATGTGCGAACATTACGGAAGGCGAACTACTCGCTGTTGAGAGCAATGTCGTTACACGTATTGCCAAATGCATTGAGGTTGACGGACGTCACTTTGAGCATTTATTGCATTAATGTGCTATTTACAGGTAAACACGCTGTAACAGCATGCGTTCTCAGAAATGATAAGTTCACAGAGGTACATGTATCACGTGGGAACAACCGAAATAAAATGTTCAAACCTACCTGTTACCAACAGCTCGTCTAGAATTTTGAGCCATGCGTTTGTGACTATTACAGCGCCATCTATCACAAAGCGAAAAAAGTGGGCCAACTAAAACATTCATATTTCTTTACGTACTACATGAATAGGTAATAAAAATGGGGGTTCCTATTTAAAAAACGCAGTTGATATCCGTTTGGCAGCGCTATGTAGCGGGCCAACCATAGCGCCGTCTGGTTTCACCTTTCAAGCCAGACAAGTTTCCTTCTTTGCAGTTTTTTCGTTTGACGTTTATTTTGTGACATATTTGGCCCGGACTCGATCAATATTAAGTTCCTAACTTTTACACTTGCCTTATTGTGTGAAACATTTAGCATAAGATTTTACTGCAAAAATAGTAGATTATGACAGTGTCTTAAATTTTTATTACTGATTGGTAATTGTATAAAAAAATTGAAAAGCAAACATTTGTTGCGCTTGGAAGACGATAGATAGGCAACCTGGAGATGTGAATGTGCACTGTTCACCGTTTTAGCCCTTCAAGAATACAGCTCCCACAGAGGTCGCCTAACAGGTTGTCATAAATACGATACTCGACAACTGGCGGTCTCGTATAGCCTTCAACAGGCTTGTAAAACTGAAGATTTCTTAACAAATCCTGAGAAGTATATTGCACTACAGCAGTATCTCTTAAATCTACGTACGAGTATGTTGTACAATTGTGCAAAAGACGAGCATAAATTGGTGAACCAAGGTAAAAAGTATTGGCTCTTCGAAGGAGAAGGTGCACAATATTGGCTAAAAATGACAAATATGATATGATAAAGGAGATATTAGTACAAGAGTTATATCGAAAAAAATAAAGGGCTGTATTGTGAGAGAATTAGGAAAAGGGTAGAAACTGCTAGAAGAACTTACCTGTTCCTTCCTGCCATAAAAGAAAGAAAGAGGATATCATAGTTCCTTCCTACCAAGGGGGCTAAACACTACCTGTGGGGTCATGGTCAATGATCCATGTTACAGCTGCTTATTGAAAGTATGAAAACGCTCCAACCTGGACCACATCATGTGGGACTCGGTCATTACACTTACAGATCAGAACAGGAATGTTTTTACTAATACAACGGTCTATAACATAATGAAGAATGAGAAACTGCGGCATTATGTGAACTCTCTGTCAGCTAAAATATCAGCTTATGAACAGCAGGCCTACTTGACTGAGAGACAAGCAAGAAAAGAACAGTACAATATACGACACCTAAGAATGAAATAAACAGGAAGTGCAGGGAAGCCAAGGCGAAATAGCTGCAATAAAAATTAGAAAAGATGAAAAAAAAGAAAGTACTAGCGGAAAGCTGCGGTCTGTCTTCCATGAAGAATGTTACATGGAAAGTCATAACAACCTTCATATTTCTGATAATGTTCTATATATGGAGCACAGATTTTCGTTGAAGTACGCAAACGAGCCGATAGTATTTGTGAAATTAACACCAGTTCTGCCGGCCGGGGTGGCCGAGCGGTTCTAGGCGCTATAGTCAGAAACTACGCTACCGCTCCGGTCCCAGGTTCGAATCCTGCCTCGGGCATGGATGTGTGTGATGTTCTTAGGTTAGTTAGGTTTAAGTTGTTCTAAGTTATAGGGGACTGATGACCTTAGAAGTTACGTCCCATAGCGCTCAGAGCCATTTGAACCATTTTTTGAACACCAGTTCTGGATGAAAATGTATACTTCTTTTAAGGACAATTCGCAATTTTGGAATGGAAACGTCCCGTGCTCTAAAAGGCTACCTCACATTCTGTAGTGTTAAATGGTCAGTATATAATTATTAAATTGATTTACTACTTTTCTGCTTTGTATTTATTGGCTCCCCCCTATCCTTCATTCTGTAACTTCATATGACTGAAACACTTTCTGTCGGTTTGTTTTCCGACTTTGCCACGATCGTGAGACAAAAGATGTGGTCAGTTAGCTTTTAACTGGAGATAGGGAACCGATAAAAAATTATTTCTTGATTCAAATTCAGACTTATCACAATTCGTTGAACATTTCTTACGTCACAATGTGATATCTGATGTATTCATACGTTGCTTTTTACACCATGCTATAAATTCATCGTTAATATTCGTGTTTTGGGATTGATTATTATCAATTATTGAAGTACAGACGTCGAAGACGAAATAGGAATAAACGCCGGTGATTTGTCATCGTTGTAGATTCCAAGTCTAGGTATAGTGATGTGTTAGTGAACCGAAATAAAAGAAGATAAGGATCTCTGGTCTGACGAATATAGGTTAATGTCAACAGCAGCAGAAAATGCTACATCAGGTGTAGGAGTCATCATGAATGGGAAGATAAAGTGGAGAGTGAATTACTGTGAACAGTTCAGTGATAGGATCATTCACATCAGAATAAACAGCAAATCAACGCCAACAACAATAGTTTAAAAACACATACAGATGACACAAGCAGAAGGCGAAGAGATGGAGGAACTATATGACAATGATGAACGTGTAATTCTGTATGTAAAGAGAGATGAAAATCTAATACTCATGGGTAACTGGAACATTGCAGTAGGGGAAGGAATAAAAGTCAGATATATTGGAGAATTCGAACTCGACAGTGGAAATGAAAGAACAGACTAACTGAATTCTACAGTATATTTCAGCTGCCAATAGCGAATAAACTGTTGAAAAATCACATGAGGAGAAGGTATACATGGAAAAGCCTTGAAGACACGGTATGAAACGAGATGGATTACATCATTATCAGATAGAGACTCTGAAATCAACTATTGGATCGTATTACACACCTAGAACCAATATAGATTAGGTTAACAAGTTAGTAATGACGAAGAGTAGACAATGGTTTAGGCGAGTCGCCCGGAAGAATCTGTGTGCATAGAAATGGAATACCGGATTGGTGAGGAAACACGAGTTGCTTTTAAAGTTTTCAAAAGCTAAAGGTAAGGAGATAATAAATCTCTCAGCCGGCACTTCAGTTGAAGAGGAATGCATATCTCTAAAAAGGACGAAAACGGACAAAGGACAGAAAAATATAAGAACACGAAAGATCATTGCGAAAAAGTCTTGTGTAACAGATGAAATATTAACTGAACGACGAAAAAAGGAAGTTCAAAAACTTTCAGGAAAATATAGGAAAAGAGCCATATAAGTCACTTAGTAATGGAATAAATAGAAAATTCAGGGAAGCTAAGGAGAAATGGCTGCAGGAACGATGCGAAGAAATCGAGCAAGGAGTGGTTGTCCGAAAGACTCATTCAGCATATAGAGAAGTTAAAGCAACATTATGTGAGACTAAAACCAAAGGTGTCATCATTAAGAGTGCAAGAGGAAAGAGAGGATGGATGGAAAGAGTATGTTGCAGGCCCGTATGAGAGGAAAGAACTCCTGCATTAGAGTCAGAGCTTTACAGGAATGAGGGAGGTTTTGCGATCAAACATGGCGGAAGGCATATGTAACAATTCTTCGGAATTTCTAAAATCATTGGGGGAAGTAGAAATCAAGCCAAGGGAAAGAGGGATAATGTACAGTATGTTGAAGAGACAAGTATGTTGAAGAGAATAAGAATGGAAGATCAAGATCAAAGTTCTCGCATTGGAGAGGGTGCAAGGAAGGGACGCAGTTTTTCGTCTCTACTAATCGATCTATACATCGAAGAAGTAAAGACGGAAATAAAAAAATGTTCAAGACTAGGATTAAAATTCAAGGTGAGAGAATATCAATGACTAGATTGGCTGATGACATTGCTGTCGGCATAGAAAGTAAAGAAAAGTTAATGGACCTATTAAATGAAAAGTTTAATGAGTACAGAATATGGGTTAAGCGTAAAGCGAAGAAAGACTAAAGTAACGAGGAGTGACGGAAACGAGATTAGCGGTATATGTAGCCGCAAGCTCTTAATCAAGAAGTAGCCAGAGATATTGAATATTGCTACCTTCGTTTCACAATAACATGTGATGCAGGTAGTAAGGAAGACATAAAACTGCAGAGAAGCATAGGTAAAGATGGCCTTCCTGGCCAAAAGAAATTTACTAGTATCATATATCGGCCATAATTTAGGAAGAGATTTCTGAGAATGTACCTTTGGAGCGTAGAATTGTGTGAAAGAAAATCCTGTGTTATAGAAAAAAACGGAATAGAAGAGAATCGAAGCATTCGACATGTGGTGCCACAGAAGGATGTTGAAATCTGAGTACATTGATAAGATAATAAGTGAAGAGGTTTTGCGCAGAATCGGCGAGGCGAGGAAAACTTGGAAAACACTGATAAGTAGAAGAGAACGGAAGATAGGACGGGTGATAAGACATCAAGGAATAAATTCCATGATAGTTGAGGGACCTGTGGAAGATACAAACTGTGGGACAAGAAAGAGACTGAAATACACCAACAAATAATACACTGAGATGAAGAAGTTACCACAGCTAAGGAATTCGTGGTGGCCTGTGTCAAACCAGTATGAAGTCTGATAAAAAAAGAAAAAGATAAGCTGTTTGTCAGAAAACATTCGACGTCTGCTAAGTTTAAACTGGCGAGCCCAGAGCTACAGACATCTTCAGCGAATTACACTCCTGGAAATGGAAAGAAGAACACATTGACACCGGTGTGTCAGACCCACCATACTTGCTCCGGACACTGCGAGAGGGCTGTACAAGCAATGATCACACGCACGGCACAGCGGACACACCAGGAACCGCGGTGTTGGCCGTCGAATGGCGCTAGCTGCGCACCATTCGTGCACCGCCGCCGTCAGTGTCAGCCAGTTTGCCGTGGCATACGGAGCTCCATCGCAGTCTTTAACACTGGTAGCATGCCGCGACAGCGTGGACGTGAACCGTATGTGCAGTTGACGGACTTTGAGCGAGGGCGTATAGTGGGCATGCGGGAGGCCGGGTGGACGTACCGCCGAATTGCTCAACACGTGGGGCGTGAGGTCTCCACAGTACATCGATGTTGTCGCCAGTGGTCGGCGGAAGGTGCACGTGCCCGTCGACCTGGGACCGGACCGCAGCGACGCACGGATGCACGCCAAGACCGTAGGATCCTACGCAGTGCCGTAGGGGACCGCACCGCCACTTCCCAGCAAATTAGGGACACTGTTGCTCCTGGGGTATCGGCGAGGACCATTCGCAACCGTCTCCATGAAGCTGGGCTACGGTCCCGCACACCGTTAGGCCGTCTTCCGCTCACGCCCCAACATCGTGCAGCCCGCCTCCAGTGGTGTCGCGACAGGCGTGAATGGAGGGACGAATGGAGACGTGTCGTCTTCAGCGATGAGAGTCGCTTCTGCCTTGGTGCCAATGATGGTCGTATGCGTGTTTGGCGCCGTGCAGGTGAGCGCCACAATCAGGACTGCATACGACCGAGGCACACAGGGCCAACACCCGGCATCATGGTGTGGGGAGCGATCTCCTACACTGGCTGTACACCTCTGGTGATCGTCGAGGGGACACTGAATAGTGACGGTACATCCAAACCGTCATCGAACCCATCGTTCTACCATTCCTAGACAGGCAAGGGAACTTGCAGTTCCAACAGGACAATGCACGTCCGCATGCATCCCGTGCCACCCAACGTGCTCTAGAAGGTGTAAGTCAACTACCCTGGCCAGCAAGATCTCCGGATCTGTCCCCCATTGAGCATGTTTGGGACTGGATGAAGCGTCGGCTCACGCGGTCTGCACGTCCAGCACGAACGCTGGTCCAACTGAGGCTCCAGGTGGAAATGGCATGGCAAGCCGTTCCACAGGACTACATCCAGCATCTCTACGATCGTCTCCATGGGAGAATAGCAGCCTGCATTGCTGCGAAAGGTGGATATACACTGTACTAGTGCCGACATTGTGCATGCTCTGTTGCCTGTGTCTATGTGCCTGTGGTTCTGTCAGTGTGATCATGTGATGTATCTGACCCCAGGAATGTGTCAATAAAGTTTCCCCTTCCTGGGATAATGAATTCACGGTGTTCTTATTTCAATTTCCAGGAGTGTATTTTACCCAATATTCTCTTTGAGTCTTCCACCTGTAATTCTGGAATATAATTTTGACGTTACCTCTGTCCCCAGCGCGTCTCAGACTCTTTCTCCCTGTCCCCAGGAAGAATTCTTGTGTTCTAAAAACAAGGATGTGTTTTTGGTACTAACGATCAACTCCACTAACCATCCACATATGGACTTCATAAATACCTAGCTAAAGAAGGAAGTAAACCTAGAGGGCTGATTACGTCAAAACTCGGCATGCTACATCACTTTACTGAAAGGCATGTGAATACACTTGTACAACTTTTTAGTGATCTTCGACATAACATACTCTGAATGAAAATTTGTCTTCAAAACTCACTGACATCTGTGACCCATCACTTCGACACACAAATATTCAAACACTTTCAAGGTACACAAACTTGCGAGATTCAACCAAACATTCTAGTCAGGCCTCATTGACGATTCGATATAAAAAGACTGAAACTCTTTCAACAGCCACACACACTGAATAAACATACACCGTCTGGAACACAACTTATTGTTTACCAATTACCATTTCAATCGCCAACGGCCTTGCTGTAGTGGCAACACCGGTTCCCGTCATATCACTGAAGTTAACCACTCGCACTTGAATGAGTCACCTTCCGAGTGTGCCGAGCGTTGTTGTGGGCGGGGTGCACTCAGCCCTTGTGGGTCCCGTTGAGGAGTTACTAGATTGAGGAGTAGGCGCTCCGGTCGCGAAAACCGACAACGGCCGGCATAGCGGTGTGATGTCCACAAGAATCTTCATATCTGCATCCAGCGACACCTATCGCTGAGGATGACATGGCGTCCGGTCGGTACCGTTGGGCCTTCCGAGTCTTGTTCGGACAGAGTTGCCAGTTTCAATCTGCACTGCACATCATCTTCAGGTCTGAAGCCACAAAACAACGATAGCCTAACTCGACGCTTCTCCCTCCTCCTTCTGACCTTATCTACTGGGGTCACGTATTTCGAAGAAGCTCTGTTTTCTATGTTCTGGAAATAGTAGCATTCTTACGGTCTTTGCCAAAAAATGACGTTTTTCATCTTCCCACATTCAGGTTGCTAAAAAAAATTTCTGTCGATGGTCCTACACTACAATGGATCATACCATGTTCATGGCATAATTTTCTAAGTTAATTGAAACTGATAAATAGAGAGGACAGAGAATTGTAAAATTACGTGCACCACCCATTATTAAGCTACTAATAGTTTAATGAATGCATATCAATGAGATGTCAATTCCTCTCAACATGGTCAAAAGCTTTCTCTAACTACACTACGAACTTGGTAGTTGACAGATCTGTTTCAAATTGTTATAATGTATATTGTGTGATCGTATCCTGCTCTTATTCTTGAGATATGAAGTGGTAAATGATTTCTATTTGTTTAGTTGTATGAAACCGATTAAAGCCAACAAACAATTTAGTATGTGTCACTCATGACAGTGAGCGACTAATGAAAAACCACATAACGAGTGCATTGCACATAATATGACAATATTAACAAATTTGAAGCATGGCTGATTTAATCATTTCATTTGAAACATATACGACTGGACATGTGGAAGTGGCATCAAACAAACTGGGAAAACTCAGTTCTGTGGAAATCTTTTCATCACTGTACTGTTATTTGTAATGGAAGTTATATACATATGAACCTACTTGCTGTACTAAATGCTTGATCTCCCTACTCAATCCCCCCCCTCCGAGGCTTTTGTCCATAAGTAGATTAACAATTTATTGATGCCTCAGGATGTATCCAACAAACTATTTCTCCTTTCAGTCGGTCTGTGAAATAAATTTATTTCCTCCTCTGTTCTGTTCCGTATCTCTTCGTTACTTATCCCAACCACTCATCTAATTTTCTACATTCTTCTATGACTCCCCATTCCAAAGCTTCTATTGTCGTCTTGTCTGAGCTGTTGGTTTTCCACCTTTCCTTTCTACATGAGGCTATACATCAGACGAACACTTCCAGAAAACACATTATAACATTGTAATTTATTTTTGATATTAACTGTAGATCTGCATTTTACTTCATATATAACCCTTTTCCTCTCAAATAACAAACCTCTTACTATTTTAGCGTTCGGTTCCTAAAGTAATTGCCTCTGAATCACCTAGCTTAATGCGATTGCATTCAATTATCATTTTTTGACTTTTACTGGTGTTTGTTTCATGACCGCTTTAAAAGATACTATTCATGTCTTTCAAATCGTCTTACAGGTGCATTATGTTCTCTTACAGAGTAACTACGTCATCGACAAATTCTAAACGTTTATATCTTCTCGCTAAACTTAAATCCCTTTTCTTAAATTATTCACGTTTGCTTTACTGATTGCTCAATGAACAGAATCAGTAACATGAAAGATAGACTACTGCCTACCTTTCATGTCCTTCGACTTTTACATCTGAAATCATGTTTTTGTACATGTTGTAGATTGGACATTCAGCTCGATAAGCACTTCACACGTCCTCCTTTTGTTATCGTACATTTTATCCTGTGTAAATTTTCGCTGTTAATTATGATAGATGCTTCTTGTAGGGTAAGTGGTGCTAAAGCCCCGCCATTTTCAATTTTTATAGTATTGTGGTCAATGAGGGGTTAATGTTCCCGCGATTTCAAACTGAAGTGATGCAGTATGTTGGGTTCTTACCTATAATCCATTCATAATTCAGCTCGTTATTAATACAGAGAAATTTAAAATTTAGCAGGAATAAGAATTTCGGGGTTTTACACCACAAACTCGGGTAAAGGCCCATAATGAGGGTCTTTGAGATAAACACGGAAAAAAAGTGAATGGCTCAATAATAAAAATAGTTGAAATGACCCTTTGCAACATTGTTATATTGTTGTAGCAAAGTACCAAAGACAATGCTGGACTTAAATGTCTCGCACATTTGAACATAATGCTTGAAAACACTTGCGCAAAAATAATATTTTCTTCTCCACGGAATGAAGATTACTAGCGTAACCTGAAAGAGTTCAATACTGAGACTAAGCTACTTAGGTACTTAGTAAGTAATGTTATTTGTTAGGTGCTCGGATTCTTCCTTGAAGTTCTCGTGTTCTTCTTCTTTGGATAGTTCTTCGCCAAACAGGAAGTTCATATCTATATCTGAGCTACTGTCATGGTATGAAAAGTCTAAATCTGACTCTTAAGAATAATCAACCGGCTCTTTGATTTGTTTTCTTTCTTTTTGCATTAATGTAATGAAATATAGCTTATGTCGTTTTGTCCCTTTAGCAATATTTCTTTGGCAAGTCTTTCCTTTTCAGTAGCACGCTTTTATCTTCCTATCCATTCTTCTTCCATTCGTTCTTTATTCGGTGGCGACGGTAGAAGCACAGATTTCAGTGCTTTGCCAGAAAGTTTCCCCTAAATCAGTATTTTAGGCAGCGGAATACTATCTTCAGTTGAGAAAATCTCACAGTGTCTGCTAAAATGTAAATGTCGTGTGACTAGGGCCTCCCGTCAGGCAGACCGTTCGCCGTGTGCAAGTCTTTCGATTTGACGCCACTTCGGCGACTTGCGCGTCGATGGGGATGTGATGATAATGGTTAGGACGACACATCACCCAGTCCCTGAGCGGAGATAATCTCCGACCCAGCCGGGAATAGAACCCGCACCCGTAGGATTGACGATCTGTAATGCTGACCACTGGTATCGATGGCAGTCAGCTAGAAAACTCGGTGCTCGTTTTTGTCCCATGCGGGGCTTTACACCATTCCTTCCACCTTTCAGTCATCTCTTCTTACACTTTTTACTGTGTCGCTATCTGAGCTAATGCTATTAATTCAATTGCTTTTTTCTGAAGGTTCCTTTGATTTTCCTACATGTGAAACCAATTTTTATGAATACACTCTCTCCCTCTATCTCTCTCTCTCTCTCTCTCTCTCTCTCTCTCTCTCTCTCTCTCTCTCCCACACACACACACACACACACACACACACACAAAGAAACCGGTAATGAGTTTCCAAAGTCTGATAGTTTTTAGCTTCTACAGCTTTGCATTTCTCTTGCAGTCATTTTCCATTTTCTGTCAATTTCATTTCATTTCCAGAATGAGATTTTCACTCTGCAGCGGAGTGTGCGCTGATGTGAAACTTCCTACATCTACATCTACATGACTACTCTGCAATTCACATTTAAGTGCTTGGCAGAGGGTTCATCGAACCACAATCATACTATCTCTCTACTATTCCATTCCCGAACAGCGAGCGGGAAAAACGAACACCTAAACCTTTCTGTTCGAGCTCTGATTTCTCTTATTTTATTTTGATGATCATTCCTACCTATGTAGTTGGGCTCAACAAGATATTTTCGCATTCGGAAGAGAAAGTTGGTGACTGAAATTTCGTAAAAAGGTCTCGCCGCGACGAAAAACGTCTATGCTGTAATGACTTCCATCCCAACTCGTGTATCATATCTGCCACACTCTCTCCCCTATAACGCGATAATACAAAACGAGCTGCCCTTTTTTGCACCCTTTCGTTGTTCTCCGTCAATCCCACCTGGTAAGGATCCCACAGCGCGCAGCAATATTCTAACAGAGGACGAACGAGTGTAGTGTAAGCTGTCTCTTTAGTGGACTTGTTGCATCTTCTAAGTGTCCTGCCAATGAAACGCAACCTTTGGCTCGCCTTCCCGACAATATTATCTATGTGGTCCTTCCAACTGAAGTTGTTCGTAATTTTAACACCCAGGTACATAGTTGACTTGACAGCCTTGAGAATTGTACTATTTATCGAGTAATCGAATTCCAACGGATTTCTTTTGGAACTCATGTGGATCATCTCACACTTTTCGTTATTTAGCGTGAACTGCCACCTGACACACCATACAGCAATCTTTTCTAAATCGCTTTGCAGCTGATACTGGTCTTCGGATGACCTTACTAGACTGTAAATTACAGCATCATCTGCGAACAGTCTAAGAGAACTGCTCAGATTGTCACCCAGGTCATTTATATAGATCAGGAACAGTAGAGGTCCCAGGACGCTTCCCTGGGGAACACCTGATATCACTTCAGTTTTACTTGATGGTTTGCCGTCTATTACTACGAACTGCGACCTTCCTGACAGGAAATCACGAATCCAGTCGCACAATTGAGACGATACCCCATAGCTCCGCAGCTTGATTAGAAGTCGCTTGTGAGGAACGGTGTCAAAAGCTTTCCGGAAATCTAGAAATACGGAATCAACTTGAGATCCCCTGTCGATAGCGGCCATTACTTCGTGCGAATAAAGAGCTAGCTGCGTTGCACAAGAGTGATGTTTTCTGAAGCCATGCTGATTACGTGTCAATAGATCGTTCCCTTCGAGGTGATTCATAATGTTTGAATACAGTATATGCTCCAAAACCCTACTGCAAACCGACGTCAATGATATAGGTCTGTAGTTAAATGGATTACTCTTACTACCCTTCTTGAACACTGGTGCGACCTGCGCAATTTTCCAATCTGTAGGTACAGATCTATCGGTGAGCGAGCGGTTGTATATGAGTGCTAAGTAGGGAGCTATAGTATCAGCGTAATCTGAAAGGAACCTAATCGGTATACAATCTGGACCTGAAGCCTTGCCCGTATCAAGCGATTTGAGTTGCTTCGCAACCCCTAAGGTATCTACTTCTAAGAAACTCATGCTAGCAGACGTTCGTGTTTCAAATTCTCGAATATTCCATTCGTCTTCCCTGGTGAAGGAATTTCGGAAAACTGCGTTCAATAACTCCGCTTTAGCGGCACAGTCGTCGATAACAGTACCATCGACACTGCGCATCGAAGGTATTGACTGCGTCTTGCCGCTTGTGTACTTTACATACGACCAGAATTTCTTCGGATTTTCTACCAAATTTCGAGACAATGTTTCGTTGTGGAACCTATTAAAGGCATCTCGCATCGAAGTACGTGCCAGATTTCGCGCCTCTGTAAATTTTAGCCCATCTTCGGGATTTCGCGTTCTTCTGAACTTCGCATGCTTTTTCCGTTGCCTCTGCAACAGCGTTCGGACCTTTTTTGTGTACCACGGAGGATCCGTTCCATCTCTTACCAATTTATGAGGTATGAATCTCTCAATTGCTGTTGCTACTATATCTTTGAATTTGAGCCACATCTCGTCTACATTCGCATAGTCAGTTCGGAAGGAATGGAAATTGTCTTTTAGGAAGGCTTCTAGTGGCACTTTATCCGCTTTTTTAAATAAAATTATTTTGCGTTTGTTTCTGATGGATTTGGAAGAAATGGTATTGAGCCTAGCTACAACGACCTTGTGATCACTAATCCCTGTATCAGTCATGATGCTCTCTATCAGCTCTGGATTGTTTGTGGCCAAGAGGTCAAGTGTGTTTTCGCAACTATTTACAATTCGCGTGGGTTCGTGGACTAACTGCTCGAAATAATTTTCGGAGAATGCATTTAGGACAATCTCGGAAGACGTTTTCTGCCTACCACCGGTTTTGAACAAGTATTTTTGCCAACATACCGAGGGTAGGTTGAAGTCCCCACCAACTATAACCGTATGAGTGGGGTATTTATTTGGTACGAGACTCAAACTTTCTCTGAACTGTTCCGCAACTGTATCATCGGAGTCTGGGGGTCGGTAGAAGGAGCCAATTATTAACTTAATTCGGCTGTTAAGTATAACCTCCACCCACACCAATTCGCACAGAGTATCTACTTCGACTTCACTACAAGATAAACCACTACTGACAGACACAAACACTCCACCACCAATTCTGCCTAATCTATCTTTCCTGAACACCGTCTGAGACTTCGTAAAAATTTCTGCAGAACTTATTTCAGGCTTTAGCCAGCTTTCTGTACCTATAACGATATCAGCTTCTGTGCTTTCTATTAGCGCTTGAAGCTCAGGGACTTTTCCAGCGCAACTACAACAATTTACAACTATAATTCCGACTGTTCCTTGATTCAAGCACGTCCTGTAATTGCCAAGCACCCTTTGACATTGCAGCCCATCCCGCACTTTCCCGAGGCCTTCTAACCTAAAAAACCGCCCAGTCCACGCCACACAGCCTCCGCTACCCGTGTAGCCGCCAGCTGAGTGTAGTGAACTCCTGACCTATTCCTGGTAGATTAAAACTGTGTGCCGTATGGAGACTCGAACTCGGGACCGTTGCCTTTCGCGGGCAAGTGCTCCACCAACTGAGCTACCCAAGCACGACTCACGCCCCGTCCTCACAGCTTTACTTCTGCCATTACTACTTTCCAAACTTTACAGAAGCTCTCCTGCGAACCTTGCAGAACTAGCACTCCCGAAAGAAAGGATATTGCGGAGACATGGCTTAGCCACAGCCAGCGGGATGTTTCCAGAATGAGATTTTCACTCTGCAGCGGAGTGTGCGCTGATATGAAATTTCCTGGCAGATTAAGCAGGAGACGAGGTACTGGCAGAAGTAAGGCTGTGAGGACTGGGCGTGAGTTCCGAGTTCGAGTCTCGGTCCGGCGCAGAGTTTTAATCTGCCAGAAAGTCTCATTTTATTTGAGCATATGCTTTAAACATTTAAGAAAATGCATCACAGCTTTATGTTACCAATTACTGCCTACTTGTATTAAAACAGGCACTCACACTCACACACACACACACACACACACACACACACACACACAAAGAAACCATTAATGAGTTTCCAAAATGTTATAGTTTTTATACGTTATCTATCGTGGAAGAAAGTCTTCACACACAGCGTTACTTTCTAATGTAAGAACTGGAAGAAACTGAAAGATGACACGGATGGAGAGTTATCAAATGAAAACGGTCATACTGGCACAGACCATTAGATGGTGCTAACGTTTAGGACACTGAAACAAGTAACGAGACAAGGAAAGATAGGTTCAGTACAAAAATGTTCTGAAAATCTTACCGATAAATATCGTCAGCGATCTCTGAGAAGTGCTTCCGGCCGAGCATGAGCTCTTTGACGTTCCCAAAAGGTACGGAGGGCTGCGGACCGGGCACGCCCAGGCGCTGCCAGTGGCTGTAGCTCCAGGTGAGGTACTTCCACAGCAGCCACGCCGCCACCACCACCAGGCAGCCCGTCATCCACCAGTCGAAGGCCATCGCGGTTCTGCGCACAGCCAATACAACACGTGTGTACACTTTTTGGTTCTTCCTTAACCTACTTGTTGTTAGCTACCGCTGTGGTTGGGCAGGGATCTGCCCACCACTTTCCCTATGAACTGTGGTGACTACACCATAGACTTGCTCTGTCGGACACGTCATACACGTAACTGGTGCTTGGATGAAGCTCTTACTTGTACTGTGTGGTGTGCATACCGTAAGACCTTCGGTACACACAACATCAGACTATTTGACTTATCGCTCTAACGAAGTAGGCGAGTGTCAGGAATATGTCTCGTGGTCTTATCGTGGCGTGTTTATCTTCTGCTGTTAGGTCAGACGATAGAAATGCCACTTGTACACTTAGAGTAGTAGATTGATGGTGACCAACTTTAAACTGAACTTGATTAATTTTCAAACACATTTATTAAAATAATAAAAAGCATAAACCTTACATAACTTGATCTGGATGCTATTTACAATTGGCAATCTGAAGTTCCTTTGGTCTTGGTAAGTTAATCTTATATATCTCTGATATTTGACAAAGTGTCTATACATTTATCTTCATGGCTATGTACAGGAATATGATAATCATCTTAAATGCAGACTAAAACTTGACTACAGACTGGTACAGACAAATGCAGACTGGTACAGACTGGTGCAGACAAATGCAGACTGACTAATCGGTGGTCTGTACACTCGTTATAATACCATGTGCATTCAGGTATCACTGTGTGAGTGTGATCCGTGAGGAGAAAAGCTTCTACATTAGCAGCCATCTCAATGGCTGCGTTACATATTAATATGCGCATCGGCGGAAGCAGAATTTGGTCCGTCTCTAAGGCAGCGCCATTTCGTAGTGTGCCTGTGCTGTTGTGCTCTGCGGGGCGCGCACTGATGGGAAAGTAGTGTACACGCTGACTACGCGGAACTATGTACACAACATACTGTATGCTGAACTTGCGTCTGTCTGGTCGTTGTGAGATGAACACTGGGCGGTTCTTTCCTAGTTATCCCTGACAGATATGGGACACACAGGCTGTAATAGAGTTTCACATACCGAGCGAGGTGGCGCAGTGGTTAGACACTGGACTCACATTTGGGAAGACGACGGTTCAATCCCACGTCCAGCCACCCTGATTTAGGTTTTCCATGATTTCCGTAAATCACTCCAGGCAAATGCCGGGATGGTTCCTCTGAAAGGGCACGGCCGACTTCCTTCTCTAATCTGATGAGACCAATGACCACACTGTCTGGTCTCCTTCCCCAAAACCAGCCAGCCAGAGTTTCACATAGGTGGCTACCAACATGATGGGTTGTGATACTATCCTCACAAAAAAATTGAAGCACTCAAAAGCGGAGGAGGAAACGAAATGAAACTTCACGGTTTGCGAGGGTATGTGATGTCTTTTCATTGACTACACAACCAAGTCAGTTTCACAAAGAACTTCAGACTATGAGCCCACTTATCAGTATGATAATGCACCTTCTCTGGCTTGGATGCACGCACTGATTCAGTTGGAAATGGTGTCATAAACACGTTGTATCCTCCCCTGAGGCAAGCTGGCCCACAATTGTTGTAGCTGATCCTTGATATCCAGGATACTGGCACTGGGACATAGTTGACATACGAGCTGGTTCCATACACATTCTATTGGGGACAGATATGAAGCCATTGCTGCCAATGGAAGTACCTCAGCATCCTAAAGGCAGTTCATACAGACACGTGACATCTGTAGACGATCATTGTCCTCTTGACACAACGATACTATCGCAGAAGAGTTAACAAAAGAGGTCACATGACCTACCATTGTACTGTCAAATATTCTTCAACCACTAAATGATTAGAACTGCAATCTCAGAAAAAAGCAATGGGCACTAGAGTACATTAGTTTTGTCCGTGTATATTGTTGTTACCAGGTCTGGTGGAGTGTATGAGGGGTATGACCATCGTCAGAGGTTGAGTGATCACTGTGAAGCACACGGATGGGCCTTGTAGTTTTGTGAGACAGCTCTTTCGGCACATGGCATAGTTTGTAAGAGGATACGAGGTGTGACAACAAAGTAATTAGAGTGATTTTATTTTCAAAATGTGGCAACCCTGCAAGCTTGCGTAGGCACAGTATCTTTGACCTAGGTTTATAAGCTGCTTCTACTCCAAGTGGCACATCGATACAACAGCTCAGTCGTGAGTTGTGCTGTGATAAGTTAACACGTGTTTGTGTCTCTTGTCATGGAAATGGAACTGCATAATATTTCCCAATGGTATGCCATTTGTTTTTGTGTTAAATTGGGTGAAAACGCGATGACAACTTACAGTAAGCTTCAGAAGGCTTTTAGAGAGGAGGTTATGCCAAGAGCTCAAAGGGATCACCCAGGTCAGAAAAAGCTCGCATGTCAAAACCAAAGGAGAAATTCATGCTTGTCTGCTTCTTTGATTCCAAGGGAACTGTTGATAAAGAGCTGGTGCCTCCTGGAGAAACAGTTAACCAAATTTTAGAGAGTTAACGATATTTCAGAAAGACTTCGTAAAAGAGTTCTTCGTGTCTGTGCCAACATTGCTGATAATTGGATTCTGCATCACGATAATGCGCCATCCCATACTGCTCTGTCAGTACAGCAATTTTTAACCTCTAAAGAAATTTCAGTACTACCACAGCCACCTTATTCACCAGATATCACTCTGTGGGACTTTTTTCCATTTCCAAGTGTAAAAACGGCGGTCAAGGGACACCATTTTCAAACAACACAAGATGTCCAAAAAACTGTGACTAGGGTCTTGGAGGATATTACAGAAGATGAGTTCCAGAAATGTTACCATCATAGGCAGAAGCGCTGGAAAAAGTGTGTAAAATCAGAAGAGAACTACTTTGAAGGAGACAACACTAAACTTGACTAAAATGGTAAGTAACATTTTTTTTCACATCAGTCTCATTACTTTATTGTTGCACCTCATATATCGGACGTGATATGTTCCGATCTTGGGCTTCAGGGGAACATGCACTATTACACCAGTCGACTTCCAACAAGCATCAGTGGAATGTTGTGTGTGCACATCCCTAGTTACACAAGGGACTTTTCAACTGTACGTTTTTATTGATGACAAACCTGTTGTTATTTCTAACTGATCTGTGTGGAATATGTTAAACATTATACACTATAATGTCAACGTGGCAGGTGTAGTACAGTCATAATGGAACACGACGTATGACAATAAGTTTTTTGAAGATGATTGCCTATTAAAAGCTTTTTGAAATCACGAAAAACATCCTGATTTCATATGATGCAATGCACAACCGTTGCAAGTAACAAGAACAGATTTACAGAGAAAATCATCAAGAAAGAGCTCTTGGACGTTGCCGTGGCAGGTACTTACACTAAGGTGATAAAAATCATGGGATAGCGATATGCTCAAGTACAAATAGCGACAGTGTCGCGTGCACAAGGTATAAAAGGGCAGTGCAATGGCGAAGCTGTTATTTGTTCTCAAGTGATTCATTTCAAAAGGCTTCCAGTGTGATTATGGCCACACGACAGGAATTAACAGATTCTGAATGCGGTATGGTAGTTGGAGCTAGACACATAGGACAATCCATTTCTTAAATCGTTGGGGAATTCAGTATCCCAAGATCCACAGTGCAAAGAGTGTGCCAAGAGTACTAAAGTTCAGGCATTACCTCTCACCACGGACAATGCAAGTGGCCTACGGCCTTCTCTGAACGACCGAGAGGAGCAGCATTTGTGTAGATTTGTCAATGCTAACAGACAAGCAACACTGCTCGAAATAACGGCAGAAACCAATTTGGGCCGTACGACGAAAGTATCTGTTAGGATGGTGCGACGAAATTTGGTGATATTGGACTACGGGAGCAGACGAACGACACGAGTGCTTTTACCAACAGTACGATATCGCCTGCAGCGCGTTTCCTGGGCTCGTGATCATATCGGTTGGACGCTACACGTCTAGAGAACCGTGTCCTGGTCAGATGAGTGCCAGTTTCAATTGGTAAGAGCAGACGTTAGGGATGGCGTGTGGCGTTGACCCAACAAACCCACAGACCCAAGTTATCAATGAGCAACTGTGGAAGCTAGTGGTGGCTCCTCAAAGGTGTGGGCTGTGTTTACGTGAAACGGACTGAGTCCTCTGGTTATGTTTGGCTACTTGGGGACCATTTGCAGCCATTCATGGACTTCATGTTCCCAAACAACGGTGTAATTTTTATGGATGACGAAGCGTCAAGGCATCGGGCCACAGTTGTTCACGACTGATTTGAAGACATTCTGGACAGTTCGAGCAAATAATTTGGCCACCCGGATGATCCTGCATAAATCCCATCGAACATTTATGGGACAGAATCGAGAGGTCAGTTCGTATACAAAGTCCTGCACCAACAACACTTTCGCAATTCCGGAAGGCTATTAGAAACAGCATGCCTCAGTATTTATGAAGGCGATTTACAACTACTTGTGGACTCCATGCCACTTCGAGCTGCTGCACTACACCGGGAAAAAGGAGGTCTGACACGATGTTAGAGGGAATCTCATGACTATTGTTACCTAAGTGTACAATCGCCTGCAATGGAAGGTGAATCTTTGAGACTGTCTACCGCCCTTGCTGCTGAAACGTCAGAAAAATTATCAAACAAATGCTGGCCGAAGACCGTAAGAGAAATTTTGTATAGGTTGTTACGTCATGCATTTTCCGATATGGAGAATATCCATGAGCGTTCGATTGATTGTTGAAGTTAATTTAAGAGACAGTGTAGAATATTTAAGTAGATGCTGGTCCAGGTTTGTGCTGTCATTTAATCGGTCGTTTCTTTCTGTTAACTAGAACCCTATTTCTATTTGACTGTTACTCGGTCGTTGAAATATGTAGTTAGCTAGAATCTTGTTTCTATTTGACTGTTACTCGGTCCATTGAAATATCGAAACTGGTGTTTACAACTTCGCGATGAGTCTCGTCGTTATCCTGTTGTGTGATGTTCTCTTGTTCGGGCAGCAGGGTCGTCTCGCGTTGTCCACCGCTCTGTTTCCTTGTTCGCGAACGACCGCCTGTATGGCATCGGAAATTTCCATCCGCTTTAGACTACTACAGTGCGTACGGCGGGAAAGAGCTCTGACAGTTGACGCGGCCGTGGCGCACGTGCTTTGCGCATGCACTACGACCAATCAGAACGTGAGCTTCTGTTTACGTTACCGTGGCAATGCCCCAGTGTTGCCGTAGTGCTGGGCTACGCTGCTGGCTCGCTGCCCGTCCATGTCGAATACTGGCAACTGCGCTGCCAACTGTCAGAGCTCTTCTCTCGACATATGGAGTATAGTTTTTCTGATTACAGTTACGCTCTCGTAAGTCACCGAGAATTTTGGTAAATGGATTTCTGTAGTGGGAGCCGTGAATAGATTCTCGAGCAGGTTTGATTTATGGACACGTCGATTTTAAATGGTCACCAGCCCTGAAAATCGTGGTGAGTATATCGTAGTCCGTCGTATGGAACCAGTGCCCTGACTCCCTGTATGATTATATGCACTATATGCTTCTTAGCAGTTAAATGTGAGCACAGGAAGTGATTCCTCATGCACTCCTTAAGGAAATTTACTGTGAAGTTTCTGTTTATGTATGGTTATATGACACCGAAAATTTGAGAGACTCCTGTGTTGGGTGTTTGAGACAGATAGGTAATACGGTTCCAACATAATTTCTTTGCGAATGCAGTAAATGTCAAATGAACAGACGAGTAAATGTTCGTTGATGTGATGTTGAAAACAGAAGGCAGTGCGAACTCCACTCATGCGCATGGTACCCCGGTGGGAAAAGTGATACAAGTCAAATAAGGGCAAATATTACACCCTGTCATAGAAAGATACATATGAAACACCCCATAATGTAAGTAAAACGTCACACCCCTGTCTCACAATTTTTCCGCTTCAGGACAGTTGTGTCAGTTTTGTAGTAGGCTACTTCACGACCCGCCACAGCAAGAACAGTGTCATATCAAAGCTTCTACTCCCAGGTGTGAATGGGTCATTCAAGAAGTGCGGCACATTCTGATCTGTGATACTCTTCATGTATGAGGAAAGTTGAATGTAATTTTAAATATCATTGATTATTGCATTTTCTGTGTTTATAACGTGTCTGTGTCTTACGTTAAAATGTCATTCTGATGTGCATGCGTGTCTCAAGAAACAGACATTGTTTTGACGTTTACAGCAGTTGTAAATATTACGAAATTTGTGCTTTGCGGCGCTCAAGAAAAAAAAAATAGAAATTTCTGCTGCAAAGAAAGTTCATATTGACTCCCTTTTCCATCTAAACGTATTCCTACGTTATATAAGACCATTTATGATTTAATGTTTTCGTAAACTGTGTTGCTTAAATTGCACCTAAAAATGTTCCTTACTAAATTATAGTAATTTTCATGAATTACAATTTTACACTTTGTATTTTCTAATACAACAATTTCAACTTGTTTTTCACTTGTTTTTTTAACATAAGTACTAAGTTTGCCTGATGAAGGATCGACTGTCGTATTTTATTACAGTAAGTAAAAAAAAAGTATTATTTGGGGTGTAAAAGTGGCAAATGTATTACATGAAGGGTAATAACAAAAAGAAACACATTTCTAGAAAATAAAAAAAAGCAACAGAACTCAAAGGATTAGTTTATATTTGCATGATAGCACTTCACATCCGACGAGTATAGACCTATATGTCCACATTACTGGTGTGTAGACTATAATGGAATTTACAGCCAACATTACTTTCTTGAAATTTAAAGATTGGTCATGCTATTTCATAATAAATTTTGTAGAATTCTGTAACGTGATTTTTCCCAAGCATTCCATTTTTGAGTAGTAGCACAGTGTTTGCAGGTTGGCATTACTTTACGTTGTTACGATTGTGCTCGTATAACATCCCAATTGCAATGGAGATCGAACAAATAACCAAGCTTCCGCGCAGTACGGTACCAGCTTTGCGGAGAAGTGTGTGGGGAACAGTTGTTTTAATGTTCACTACAGAACTGGAACTCCACTATCCCACACTGTATTGCAATTGTATCGTCTGACGGAATCATTCGTCGATCTCTGAAACTTCAGGCCTCAAATAACCATAATTCAATGCAAAACTTCAGTGCAAATTTCTTTAAGATGTTGTGAACACAATGCTACTACTGTGTAATATTATTTTTTTTTTCCTTTTTGCATCACAGCATTACAGTTTAACAATGAATAAATGTTTTTCAGTTCATGTGTTGTTTAGTAGTGAGATATAACTACGGAACTGTTTACGTTTCATGCAGATCTTTACAATACTTAGACCAAAGAAAAACTGCAGTGCGAGGGAGAGAGAGAGAGAAAGAGCGGTAAAATATCGATCGTTGACGGACAGAGAGGAGACTGAGACAGAGAATGTATGGTCTAATCATGGCCTCCACATTCGATTACGGGCCCTGGACCAACGATCATAGAAGTTTCGCTTTCTCTCATTTTACAGTAGCTTGCTACGTTATAACTGTATAGTTATTTCTTAACAGTACCAATTTTAGAATGCAATTTAAACTGAAAATGCAGGGTATAACTATGGTAACCATTTTATAAGTCCAAACTAAACTTTATTTATAAAGTAATTTTACTCAAAAATTATCACAGGAAGTATATTTATTTAAGGTTGAAATAAAAACAGGTACAAAAAACTAAAATTATGATCTATGTCAGTAATAGGTGCTGCCTACAAAGTAAGACTACTTAATAATAATCTTCCCACCTTTCTTCTAACTAAAATGGTCATTTACGTCGGAAAAAGTCAAGAGTCTTGGACAGCACATTTTCAACAGCGAAAAGCCTCAGATGACTTTGGCCTATCGCACACTTTGCCAGTTTTCAAAAAGTTAGTCATTTCACTAAAAAATCTTTCAGCCGTAAACAGTCTTACCGGAATCGTACATGAAAGCAAAACTGGGGATTAAAAACATCACAGATTTGCCCACAGCTTCAAAATCTTGTTGTCAAATCTGCCGCGACAAAATAAAAAACAGGATGGAGAACAAAAGATTTGAAATCATTTAATGCTTCTAGCTGAAGCAGGACTCTTTGCATCTGTCGTGGGTTTCCTTTTGACACTATATTGCGGTCGGATGCCAACTGCCTAATTTAAAACGATTTTCCAAGAATCACATAGGAGTTGCATGTCATGAAGTAAGTTTTTAATTAGTTGTGTCTCTACGTTGAGTGGAATTCCTTTGTTCTTTCTAATGATAATTATTAGAGGCCAAGACCTTGTGCTAAATTGATAACATCAAGAGGCCTTTGATAGATACAAAGTACTACCTGAGCCCTAAAACAGTATTTCTTGACGAAGACTTAAAGTGGGCGCCCTAACCACCAGGAACAGATCTAAAACTTTAGGATCGAATGACAGTGCTTCAAAATTAGGCGCACAACTTGTAATCTTTCATCCCAACGAGTTTCAGAGAGGCTTTGCACAGACGAAGGAACACGCTGTTTCAACAATTCCTAACGATTGAGTCTGTTAGAGAATAAAGAATAAAAGCTTTTAAGGTTTCCAAAAAATTTCAAAACACCATAATTCAGTTTAGCGGAACTGATACTAACTCTGCGCAGAGAGACTGTTCCGCAGGTTTTCCGAGATTTCCCTAAATTGCTCCAGGCAAATGCCGGGATGGTTCCTTTGAAAGGGCACGGCCGACTTCCTTCCGCGTCCTTCCCTAATCCGATGAGACCGATGACCTCGCTGTCTGGTCTTCTCCAAACAATCCAACCTCCAACTAATTCAGTGAGTGTTTCACAAACTTGGAATGAATTTTTTCTGTATTTTGAAACACGCAGCGCTTGATGAGTACACTCTGATCGTAGTGGGAAATGTCAGGAGTTGTGTCAACAATAATTCTATAGATGACAGACTCTTATCTTTTAGGTAAAATGGTTTTCAACAGTTTTTCACCACATACAGCAATAAATTCATACTACGAGTACGTATCATACTTTTGTTTATCAATTGCTTTTCTTTAACGTTGGCTAGATGTTCACGAGTTACTTCTTCATACTTCCAATATCCCCCCCCCCCCCTACCCCCAACCTCCCATCCCTCACCCCCCCCCCCCCCCCCAATAAAAATCCATTGTGAACAGTCTCATTATTTTCGCCTTGGAAAGCTACATCGCTACTACTTAAGAGCAAAGCTGTGTCCAGCTTTCCACCTTCTTGCTTCACAGTTAACCATCTGTTGAAGATTTTCGGGTACACCAGGGCTTCCCAACGTTTTCAGCTGGCGGACCCCTTGTTCAGTCGAAAATCCATGACGGACCCCTAGTCAGTCAAGAGCACAGTAACTTTAAATTTCAGAACGAAACCCATGGGAACTGAAAGCTTCTTAATGCATGTGCCATGTTCCCAAAGACCCCCTCTCCCACCCCTCCCAAGTATCAATAGTCTTTGGTTTAGTGATGAATGAAAACAACTTGAAATTAACGACTCAATTTGAATTCCCACCTTATCCAGATACCTACTGGTGGATTTAATCCCTATGTTCTACACTACAGCCTGATTAAAATTACTTGGTAATTGAAATTTCACACGATGGAGCTGTCTTCCTCCAAGAGCAATCAACGTCACGTCCAAACTGTTCGCTGTTGACAAGCTGCTGCTTATGGTCTGTTCACTTCCACTATTTGGCTACTGTTGTGTAAGAAGCATGCATATTTCGTAACAGTCGTGTTTGTGTGTGTGGATGTGTGTGGGTGGTTGGGTGCGTGTGGGTCTGTGTGGTTTTTCGTGAAATCCGAACAAAAATGTTCAAATGTACGTAAGGTCTTCCTTTGGTTCTTTGGTTCGTCCTCCCTCCTCACTCATTTCAACTGGATACTTCCCTTGTTGTGAAGGCGATGCAGAAACTGCACCCTTCTTCAATGATCCTGACTTCAGCCACCGATCCATGTTAGCAGTAATAAATGCTCAAAAATCGACTTATGAAATAGGTAGTGCAATGACAAAGCAAGTTTAACATTTAATGATGCCTGGGGCCGCATACGTGCCAGCAAGCGCTGTGACTGGTCGACAAAGGTCACTCCGCGCATGCATAAAAGGTTTCAGCGCATGTAGCGCCGCGAGCCGGCGCACAAACGACCCCCGTATTGTTACTAAACAGTCGATCAGAGAAGCCGCATTCTCCGGCACTAAACTGTGTATACGTTCTCACTTAGGAACCGCAAAGGCTGCTTGGGGATACGACCTGAAGTAAAAGTACACATGTTTTTCACACGAAAAAAAAATAGTGATGATTTTGATTTTCACATTTTTATTGAATAATTTTACTCATTATTTTACGCGATTTGGTGAAAGGTGGCCGCAGACCACCTAGAAACAGCCGGCGGACCCCTTGCCTTTCAATGCTGTTTGGACAGTTTTTCTTTCTAAGTAGTGTTTTAAAAGCTTAGAGCTTTTTACATGCATTGTTAACAACCTGTAAAGTCTTTTGTAGGGTGCTATTTTGGAGTAAACCCTTCTTTAGCGAGTTTACTCTGATTTGGTTTAAAACTGCTGCAAGGTAAACAATGAATACTGTTTTTCGACTCCCTCCGCAGTACCAGTCACGTGGAAATTGTTTACTGGTTCTGTTGTGTGTCGTTTTCATGTACAGCAATGTCACATGGAAACGTTTACTTGAAAGGTCGGTTGGAAATGACTTTGATCTGGTCTGAATAGCTGAGATACCAGCGGAAGGCGATGCTGTTTCCCAGTCGCAGGTTACACTAATCACTGGAGACCAAGTTCTACATGCAACTGTTGCTGTCATCAGTACTAAGATCATACTAAGATCCAGATTAGCACATTTTCATTACTTTCTTGACACACGGGAGGAGAATCTCTGTCGTTTTTCGTTTCCTCTCGTTCGATTAGCTACCCAGAAGCCAAATATCTTGTTCTTGGGTGATCTGTTTCACATTTTTTCAGTCGGAGGCACACTGAACAAGAAAACACGATGGTTGTCTCTCTGGTGCTGTTGTAGGTTCTGACATATCTTGAAGATGAAGTTCTTGTAACTCTTCTTTTCGTGAGGCTTAAAAGACTTTGTAATAGTCTCACGACCTTTAGCGGCTGTTTCTAATTAGTGTTTTTGCAGCTTTCTTTTTAAAGCTCCAGATTTACGTCGGCATCTTATATTGTCTTTTATTATGTAATATGAAATGAAACAATACACTCCGGCGAAAATATATTTCTTTATGATAAAAATCTGCGTTTCTCGAAGTGAATTATTAGTAAAGGTTACTCTTACCTTATCACGTTCAAGAATATCTCTACATAAACAGAACTGTAGCACAACGAAGCACTTTTATACAAAATAACCCAAAGTGAAACCTAACTAAAAAATGTTATGACTGTCAGCAGCAGGAGACAAAAATGACAAAATTAAACCCACATCACATGGAGCTCACAGGAGGATGGCGACTAATGGGCAATTTGATGCGTGTGTTTTTAGGGAAATGAGGAAGAACGAGAAACAGCCAAGGCAGGAAAGAAGGTTGGTGAAGTGAGCGGTGAGGGGAGGGGGGGGGGGGGAGGCGATGGCGAGCCTACTGCACTAATATACACCTGAGTTCACACAATACACGCGATAACAAAACTACCAGCACCAGTTTCATTTAAACGTTTATGATATACGGTTTGTCATAAATATCGATTTCAAATATTAGTCTATAATTATCTGTAAAATTTTCTACGAGTTGATTGGATAAAACATATTCAAAATATTTTTTTAAAGTTTGTATTAAATTAAAATAATTAGAAAGTTAAATTGCTTAGATATGAGACGTAGCTGTTGTTGCTGGATTTAGCTCGCTGGTGTGACACATTCAACGAAATAACTGGTGATCTCCGTATAGTATTCTGCAGGTTAATATGATTGTGCATGCAGAGAAAGAACGGGAATGTACTAAGTAAAGTTTCGTGTTGCGAAAACGTATTTCAGTGCTAAATTAAACGGTCAAAGACAGTGGATGCTTCTAGCCAGAATGTATCCAGTGGAAACAGAAATACTAGTATTTCAGACACCAAACTAATTATAATCACGAGGAACTTAACGGTTGTACTGTGATATTTATGGGCATAGTACTCCGTCGCCACCACCATCTAGCCGCAGACACATTAAGCTTGGTTTATGCTGGAGCGAACCCAAGCGAAGGAGAATTATCGCTGGTGCAATAGATAGGCGACTTAGGGCGTGCCCGGTTCGCGTTTTCTAGTATTCGCTCATGTTCCCCTGATCGTTGGTCATTCAGCAAACTGTCCTCTCCGCTTAGGTGATAGCAGTACAAAATGCTTTTGTTGCTTGACATAAACAGAGTGACTGATGGAGTGGTCTGAGGCGAATTTTATGATGCCGATAGAGGAGTGCCGATATTATAGCTACTCCTGGAATTCAAGAGATACCCAGAAGAAATGCAGAAAGAAAAATAATATGATTGGCAAAAAGTTTACGAAGGTTTCACAACTGCCTGATACACGAATAGAACGATAAATTTATTAGATACTTGTATCAGCAGAAGTTTTCTATTTCCTTTTATTAAAAAGAAAAAGCACAGTAAATATCCTTAAAAGTAAATACGTAGTGTATCTACTACGCTGATTAAAATTTAAAATGTATGGAAAACCTGCGCATTCTCGTTGCTGATGTGTCCCTGTTACTTTAAACATCTTTGATGATAAATCAAAGTCGTTTTTACAGGATCACGTTCTATGCCCTCTAACAACATACACAGCAGATTTTATAAAGTACTCAATGTGACAGATCGTTGGTATAGTATATTTCACAATCGTTAATCATGTTTTGTTGACATTATCTTTCTCATGCGTGCTTTAATAAAATCTAGGAAGTGCTTGACATATGTCACTGCAGACATAAGATACTATCTTAGATATAGGGGATACTGAAATATTTTCTCCACTGTGTAGCTGGTAACATCTCTTCAAGTAATGCTGGAATCGATAAATAACTTTTGGCTTTTAAATTTCCTCTTGATGTGTAACTAGAAGCTAGAAAAAAGTGTCAACCGATATATGTACAAAGATTTGGAGTAACTCTAAGGAAAGATGAAGCTGCAATTCAGCATTAGGTGCACTTAGGGTTGCCATTCGCCCGAATGTATCGGAGCCATTACTGTTATAGACCTTCTTGTCATGGCGTCCTGGCAAGACCTATTATCCCGATTTTGCGAAATACGTTTACGAGCTTGGCTCAAATACTGAAGTAACGCAATCTGTTAGCGCAAAATATAATTGCAGTCGCACTTACTTTTATTTATGTCAACAAAATTATGTTGATAAGGTCGTCTCACAGATGACATTGCAGGTTGCGATCCTGTATCGACGATACAAGCATCTTCTAGATCTAGCACCGTAATTCGAGAAAATACCAGACTTCTCCAGTAGTACAGGGCTAGAATTATTTAAGCAGCACCACAAAGAAGAATCAGGCAGCTCCGTTTGAATAACGATCTGATAAGACGATTCTTTCTAAACGTAGTACGAACAATGAATGCAAGTTAGTAAAAGTCTGAAGTGTTTATTGCGGCTATGTAGGGCCAGAAGCGTATGACACGTATTTAGATGACAAGCGTTACTGTCAGGCAGATATTAGGCCCCACATTTCTACGAAGAATCATACAAACACATTTTCCATAGCAGTGACATCGAGGCCTGTTTCTACATTCATGATGAAAGAAGATACCCAGGAAGGATTACTCATTGCTGCTGCGGAATTAAAAACAGCTTATTAAGTTGTCCAGCATCATCAGTCCTTCAGTTCACTTCATTGTACCGTAAAACCCAGTGGCAGTTCGCACGTATACAAGCTGCATGTTCACAAATTTTTAAATTCAGATAAATATGAGAGTGCGATATTAATAGCGTCTACTGTATAACAGTTATGCTTATGAATGAATTTATAAAAATTCAACCGCTTTCAATAATAATAATAATAATAACATGCATAACTTGTCTGTGTAAAAGGAAGTATTTTTGTGGAATTTTGTTGTTTCGTACATAGTTAAGTGCAGTTTATGGCAAGAACGAAATAATGTTTATGCTTTCACTACTCTGCGTTTCGCATTTTTGTTAAGTTGCAGTTCGCGTTGTTTTTTTAATTTTTTGAACAAATTTGCAAAATCCCTAATTCATGTATTGGTTAACGAATTACCTTGTAGGCTGAGAATCAGGCTCTCTTACGTTGCACCCACACTACAACTTACACTTATTATACACTTCTTTGTTAAATGTTCTCTTCTAGTCACGCTTATTTGATTTCGTTACTGGCTCAGACAACTGATTTTGGTCTGTAATCCCCCAGTTTCCTTATGGCCAAATTTTCCTGGTAATTTTCTTTCCTGTTAGAGCTTAATACGTGTTCAACAGTGTTTCTGTTGACATTCCACAGCAAAGCCGATTCGTGCACAGTAGACAACCAACGCCAAACACAAACTGCCACTGCTTGCGGAAATGATTAAATTCAGTTAGGACTATCTATCAACAAGGTCACTTGACTAGAACGCAAATGAGGCGGTGAGAACTGTAAAGGCCAAAAGCACACCGTCTTGTACCCTCCATATTTAAATGAGTATCAGAGAATCCATGAGGCAGCTTTTCGTGAATTCTCAGATATACATACGAGGTAGGCCTACATTACAGATCAACTGACCCATCATAAAATTAACAGATGTCAGAGACATGGATAAATGTACAATCACACAATAATGTGCTTTATGGTTGTCAGCGCCTCAAATGGATTATCCTAGCATAAAATCCAAGACTTAATGTACTATATCTCATTCAGAATCCCACAAAATAGTTTTTCCACCAGTATAACTACAACAATTACTGAGGCCCGATCTAATTTTTCTATGTAGTGAGTGAATTCGCATATCTGTGGAGAGTGCTACCGTCTATCGGTATTTATGCAAGCGAATGTAGATAAGTCTGCTACAGTGTCCTACCAGCTGAATGCATTGACATAGGCTTGTCGTTGTGTGGTAAGGGCTAGCAGTCCACGCAGTGAACCGTGCACATTGTTTAACAATTCAGTATGTACTTGGCCTGTAAGACAATTACATCATGCCAGTTGCGCATGCACAGGAGCTCCTTAAAACATGCACAAGTGAAGGTGCGCTCGCGACCCTGATGCCAAGTTTCACAGAGTCTAGAGGAGCAATATGTAGCACAGCGTGACAAATTTAGTGCCGTGAATTTCACATTACCGCATCTACATTATGCTTAACAGCATTCAAAGAAAAATTACCACGAAATCCTCAAGATGTCAAAAGCTGTGGTGTACATGTGTTCTTGTGCTCTTTCACAGCAGCCGCCACTCTTAAAACCGAATGCCACTACATATCCTGACTCTAAAGTCACCGCAAAGCACTCTACAGCCAGCACCAAAGCTATAGCGACTGCTAAAAATATTGTCGCGCCCACTCTGTGTCCGAATGCAAAAAACTATTGCAAGAAGTTCCATTTTTCGGCGTAGGCACCGATACGTGGAACCACAAGGCTGAAACGATATTTCTTTAGACATTAAATACTTTATTGAAACTCACGGAATCCAACAGAAGCTGTTGAAGTTTGGGAGAAAGAAATATACTGCTGGCAGGGACTGTGGAAACAATCTTACAGTGTCAGTATAGCGTACAGAAACAGAAAGCGTCATCTATTGTCTCCAGTAACATGGGCTGAATAGGGTTGTTTCGATTGAAATTAATAGTTGGGTCTGCAGTCTCCTAAACGTAAGTCACGATGCCTTCCTGTTTTGTGCCTGGTTGCAAGACAGGTTATAGAAATTGCAAAGATGTAGAAAATTAAAAAAACTTTCTGCATCCACTTCCAGTTTATCAGTGCTGCATTTTGTAGCATTGTGGAGAAATCAGCTCTGACAGTTTTGTCATTTTCAGTTAACAAGTCTACAAACTGAATGGTTTCTGCTGAAGTTTACTTTAGTGTTGTCTGCGGTGAATGCCGAAAGTTTATTTAAAGACAATCCATTCTTCTCCAGTGCGTCTGTTAATAACTTCGAAACTTGATATGCACATTCATCATCACATTCTACAAACTCCATTAGACGGTTTACAACCCAATTGTCACAAACAAAGAATAGCAAGCAAACAAACATTTTGCTACTTTATTATTACTTGCATCTGTCAGTAAAGAAAATTATAATTTTTTTTCATGGATGGTCTTTAAAATATTTTTAACACATTATTTGGCCAATAATTTGCATGCAATAGCTTCCGATTTTGTTCTTCCGCATCTGAAACTTTGACAGATTTTTGAATCACTGCAAACATATGGTAATAATTTGAGTGAACAATCCATGCTATTGTAACTTAGAGAACGCTTAACCGCAGACGATAGTACGCCTTGTACGAGTTTTCTTTTACTTCTCTTAACGAGGAATAACCATTTTCCCTGTTCGGATTATACTCAGTAAGCCTTTTGGCTTTCTTAGAACGCATTGCACTACTTCTAGACGAATTATCTGTGCCACTGTCACTTAAACCGCTCATTTTCTGTATAGTTTTAGAAGTAATTCACAAGGGTAATACGTTTAATACTCAACAGTTCTCGCAAAACAATGAAGGAAGGATTTTTTCGGTCCCAAGCTCGGGGAATCACCATACAGAAGGTGAGGAAGGAAGAGTGGGAGGAGTTACAACCTCGTTAAAAAACCAAGGTTCACCTGGCCCGGGTGATAGTACCTTGTAACGGCTCCTTGCTAGGACTACCGCGAATACCTGAACGATAGTGAAGGTGGAGAGAATAGTTCTCAGTAGGGCGGAACAAGCGGAAGAGACAACCAAAGCAATAAAATCCACTTGGCGTCTGTCTTGAATCAAGCGGCAAGTGGTCAGCGTCTGTCCACCAGTGCAGCGGCTGAAAACCATTCCTCAGAGCTAACAACCTCGAGTAGAATCTTTAGGGGACTTATTCCCCTAACCCAACAAATCGACAATGGATACGCACCTTGTAAGAGATTTTACTCCAGGGAGTAACCATTCCCCAATTTCTAAGGAAACCAAAAGTAGGCATTCGGAGTCTGGGGGCCTACAGCAATGTGCGAAGGATGAGTTGGAGCAACCTGAAACCTGCCTTGAGCAAGCAACAAATAAAATTAAACCAAAAATAATAACTATTTGGCAACTTCCAACGTAAACTCACTTCTAAAAAACAGAAAAACTTAAAACGTTAATACATTTTATAAAACAGAAAAATATAATGATAACAGCACTCCAAGAAACAAGGTACACTGATGAACATTCATTTGATTCAGAGGGGTTCAGAATCTTCAAAGGGAAGCCAGCAAAAAGAGTTATTAAGAATGTGCTCCAGTTTGGAACAGGATTCATTGTAAACCAAAATATATTAAACTCAATAGTAGAATCTAAACCTATCAATGAAAGACTTTCAACATTAACCTTCAAATAAGTAGACAAACTGTATATCATTGCAAATGCACATGCACCAACAAATGAGAAAAACAGAACACAAAAAGAACAAACTGATTTTTTTGGCAGGAACTGTCAAAACACCTTAGACCAGATTTCATCCAAAAACACAATAATATTGCTGGGAGACTTTAATGCTCAAATCGGCAAAGAACGTCATCACCTATACATAGTAGGCAAGAAGCAACGCAAATGGAGGAAGACTTATTAGTTTATGCAGAGAACATGACATAGTTCTAAAGTCTACATTTTTCGAAAACCTCCATAGGAAACAAACTACATGGGTATCCCAGAATCCAGTCTGTGGGGAGAAACAACTTGACCATGTTGCTACAAGCAGACAGTCTACATCAGAGATACTCATTGTAAAAGTTGCTAAGAGTGCAGGTTACGATTCGGATCACTATCAATCTAGTTTTAAATTCCAAACTAGGCCAATGTATAAAAAAATAGTCAATATCAACCGAAAAAGTTTGAAACTCAGAAAGTAACTAAGGAAGATAATTTCAGGACACTTCTGGAAAAGAGAGCACCTAAAACATGGGAACAGCTTCAAAAAGACATAGTACAGACCGCAAAAGAAACCACTATCCTTACCAAAAAATGGAAAAATGCCTGGTGCAATGATGAGTGTGATGAACTAATCCTAAAAAGACAACGAGCTTGGAACATATGGCATGTAAATAAAAATGATAAAAATAGGAACTCCCCAAAAGAAGCTCAGAAGCAAGCATCAAAAGGTATTAACAAGATCAAAGTACAATACATGATAGACCAAGTAGCATCAATAGAGTCTAACTTCAAACAGAACAATGCTAGAGACTTCTACAAAACTTTCAAAAGTAACTCAAAGAAATACACTCCACCTTGTCTATTTTTCAAGGACCCAAAAAAGCAGAAAACTGCATACAGTAGCATAGAGAACTGCAGAATATGTGCCGGATACTTTGAAGAACTACGGAACTGTGATGTACCAAAAGAAAAATTTAATTTCAATATTGTGAACCCAACAACACCGGACTGAAAGCCGCCAACCACAGAAGCAATAAAAGAAATCAGAAAAGACCTTAAAAGTAATAAAGCACCTGGAGAGGGTAATATAGTTGCTGAACTATAGAAGTACTCTAGTGAGAAAATGATACAATGTCTATCAGAAATACACAAAGAAATCTGGACAACACACAGGTTACCGCCAGAATGGACATCTGCACTAATACATCCACAACATAAAAAAGGGAAGAAAAACAGACCCTAGAAATTATAATGGAATCTTCGTCTTACCAGTGACCTATAAGATCTTGTCTAAGGTGCTTTTAAAAAGAGCAGAAGAAATACTTGACAAAGAGCGCTGAGAGTATCAGGCTGGATTTAGGAAGGGAGGGTCATGTGCAGAACAAATATTAAACTCAAGAACATAATAAAGATGACTAAAATCAGGAACTTAAAATATGTAATTACTTTTGTGGATTTTAAAAGCGCCTATGACTTAATTGACAAAAATACGCTGCTTGATGTCTTAAAAGAATTGGGACTTGATAATGCAACAAGTGAAATAATTGAAGAAACGTTGACAAATACAAAATCGAAAGTAAAATTTAGGTGAGGTCTCAAAATCGTTTGAAATAAAGTCAAGTGTCCGACAGGGAGACGGTATGTCACCTCTGTTTTTCAATTGTGTGTTACAGAAGGTAGTTCGAGAACGGAGGAATGCCATCAATATTAAAGGGATTCAACTGGGAAGAAATCCAAACGAGATCACTGTCGACTGTTTAGCCTTCGCAGATGACATGGCATTGATTACAGATTTGCTAGATAATGCCCAAGAACAAATAAGAGAATTGCAAAAACAGACAGCCAAAGTAGGACTACAAATATCCTTTGAAAAGACAAAGTTCATGACAAACATCTGTGATGCTACTCAAAATATTGCAGTTGACAACAATATAATACACAAAACAGTTTCCTTTAAATACCTAGGAGAGTGGATTACATACAATGCAAAAGAAAAGACAGTTATAGGAACTAGAGTGCACAAAAGGGAATGAGTGTTTCATATGACCAAAAACGTTTATAACAAAAAATCCTTGGCCTGGAGCACGAAATTAAGACACTACCACGCAGCAGTCACACCTGAAGCTCTGAATGCGGCAAAACACTTAAACTAACAAGAAATGGAGATCTTTAAAAACTACAGAAGGTCGAAAGAAGAATTTTAAGGAAAATACGGGAAGCTAAAAGAAACGAAAATGCTGAATACAGGTTAAGACCAAACAGAGAGCTAGACTTAAAAACAGAAAAACTAACTGAGGTAATGAGGAAGAGAAGGCTACAGTTTTTTGGATATATATTCAGAATGGATAACAACAAGCTAACCAAGCGAATATTCACATTACTCAATAGCTACAAATCCAAGCCCACGTGGTGTATAGAGACTGAAAAGGACATGGAAAACGCTGGAATTACAATAGACACAACAGAAAACAGATACATTTCATAAAGGCAGTTCAATAGGCAGAATTTCTGGAGAGAAAGAAGACAACTAAAGTGGACTCAAGAAGAAAGGGAAGAGCACTCTAAAAGGATGAAGGAAATTTGGAAACTAAGGAAATCTAATACAATGAAGAGTAGCCAAAGTTGATTCATCGTACCCTCCAAATGGGTTATTCGAAAGAAGGAAGTTTTTCACTAGAATTAAAATCAAGAATTGAATTATAAAAGTCCTTCCAGTATTGTTAAAACTCGTTGACTTAGCATTAAAACGAGTTAGAGAACGAACGAAAATATTAAACACAAAATTGTAGTAAGAAAGTGAAATGGGTAATAAACCAATAGGCAGAGGCGAACAGAGACGCTCGGCGCTGCACGAGAGATTGGTAACCGTGATTATCGGTCTCGCCCGGCAATACGACAGATTGATTCCCGGGCTAGTTCTATGTTCATGCAGAACGTGCATAGATAATAGGCATTTGTCAGCTGTAGCGCGAAAGATTTCCAATAGTAATCGAACAAGGTTGAAATACAAGAGCCTGTCCGGGCGCGACATTTAAAATAATGCCGGAAATCGGGAAATGAAGAGATGCGCTACAGAGGCGTACTACTCGATGCATTTCACGCTTACGTGCAAAATCCGCCACATACACCCTTTTCCTACGCCATTTTGGGTACCTCTTCATAAACAGTGCGCTCGCCATGCAAAATAATCCTCTCTGAATATCAGAGTTGAATCCTGTAACGGCTATTATTGACAAAAAACAATACCGCATCGTTATATCGTGTTCTCTTCTGTTCTTTCTAGTATAAACGCTTGTACACAGACACAAGTGATGGATAGTGATCATCATGGAGGTAAAAAATATTAATTCTGACGAAATGTTTGCGAATGCTCGTGCGGTAGTTTTCCCTTCCATTCGTTACAGTGTAAACTAAGCTTTCAAAGACGTCAATCAAGGCGCACAAACTAAGTAACTTTAAGACCTTCCAACTGCCAAAAAGCTTTCCCTCAGCAGAATTTACGAAAAGTTTCATTTTTTTATGTAATTCTGTTTTTCAAGACTATAACGAATCGTTATTTTGTAATACGCTTGCTTTAACAATAACTAAGATGAATGTTTGCTTACTCATTGTCGTTCTCAGTGTTAACGCATTACATAATCTTGGAATTCTCGTTCCAGCCATTACACATAATTTTATTTCCAATTATATAGATTCTAAACTATTTACTGTTTTGTATCTATAGTGATATGTTTTACTGTGTGAACTTTTGTACTGATTTTGATGTAGAAATGTCACATTTTCGAGTTATTGACAGCTGCACACAAATTTTAACTTGATATTTTTTACTTTCGTTTCTAAATTTCATTTTTTTCGTACTTTTGGTGAATGCGTTCTTACATACGTGTGTGTTGGTTGTGTTGTTAGTGACGTCTGCTGCATTTTATGAATTACGCGTGGGACGTTGCGTTCGCCATTATATTTCGGCAGTAAACAGCAGGGTATTTCTTATTGGTGGAATGTTCACAAAGCATGGGTAGATAGAATGTGACAGACTTTCTGAAACCTGTCGTACTGCAGCTTCCAAAAGACGTCGATAAACTCACTTGCTCATTCGGCCATTTCTGTGTGTAACTACGGCTCATGTGCGTTTGTGCCGCGAAAGTGCAGTATGTTGTTTTCGACAACATAATTTTTTAGCGTTCCGTATCTCAATCGATAAAATCAGAACCCTTATAGGATCACTTTGTTGTTCGGCTGTTTGTTCGTCTGTCAAGATTCGTTTTTCTCATGAACGGTTAGAAGTATCAAATTGAAATTTATGTCAAATACTAAGAGCTACGGTGCACTGCCGGAGTAAAAAAAATTAAGCTTCTACAGCAATGAAATCAAAGATACAGCTATTTACATCACATATTATGGTGCTCGCAAAGTCACTTTTCAAAACCTATAGATGGACAATCTGTATACGGACAATCTGTATACATAATTAAGTTTGTACGGAATCTTCATGGCCCGAGTCCTATTCTAACTTGTCCGGTTTTCTTAGGGGTGGTCGCTTCTTAATAGTGAAAGCAACTGTGACACAGAGACAAGTTTTCCCACCTCTCAAGTGATTCTTACATTATTATTACTATTACATTACTATTATTATTACTATATTATAATATTAATTGTTATGGGTTTTGCGTGATTATTTAATTTCGCTTTTGTAACCTCGATAGAAATACAATAAATTCATTCCATATCTTACTATTGTGACCGGATTTCACAAAAACTAGGTTATCCCCATTTCTTCGCAGTGTTCGTAATGGGTTATCTGCCGTACTCACAGTTAATTGCTAAGTTGCGTTGGGCTGGTTGGTATGTTGTTATTGCGACTGCTCCGCACTCCAAGGCAGCCTTAGGCCGACTGACTTATCAATGTCCTATCTGAGGGCGGCCGCAGGTCTGGGTCAGTCTTTCACTGCTGCTGATATTTCCTCCTATTATTCCCTAAAAAGTACACGTGCAAATGCCAGTGGCATGATAAGTTTGTGTCAGCCCGAAGCTCCACCATCCCGGTCATCGTAACGAAAAAAATTCTGACAGCCGCTGTTTGCGCAATCTGCTCGTCTAATATTTTCAAGTTATGCTTCCTAACGACAGACAGTCCTATTTATAAAGGCGGTTTAGGCTTGCACAATCCTCTAACGCATTTCAGCATTATTAACGCACTATTTTCAATTTCTTATCAGCTAGTGGTAATTCTGTAACTAAAACCTTGTTCAATGCCTCTAGGCCAGACGACATGTCTCCGACAGTATTCATAGCTCTAACAGAATCCATGCCACGCTACGTGCTTTCGTGTTCGTGACATCATTATGACAAATTACATGGGGAAGTAATCGTTTCACGATTCCACTGCTGTTTTATACCAACAAGCATTTCAGTACACACCGTTACACCAACTTGACAGGAATTACAGAGCAACATACTGTAGCAGGCTTTGGGAAAGTGTTAAAAATTCCTACTTTCAGAAGTCAAATGCACTTGGTTGGGTCTAATATGTGGAAAAGTTCCAACTAGATATAAGTTACACAACCTCAGTCTAACACCACCTTCTCTGCAGAAAGTATCAGTTACAGGATACCGTTACACGTAGATTCGTTTCTTCAGATCAAAATGCAATTTGATCGTGGACAACGAAGAAATTACCTTTAACCCCAGAACGAGTTCTACCACTGTAAAATTGAACGTAATTTGCTAGTCGGATCTGCATGTGCTCTAAGGGTCCGAAACAGGTGGTATACTTGGTAGGTGGCTGATTTCACTCACTGCTTACTAATCTCAGCCATTCCAATCTGCAACAGCAACAGTGGACGGACAAAAATGTGGCAGAAAACAAGTTGAGAAGTTGGTTTGCACTGAATAGGAATAGAAGCTGGAATTCAGAGGACCCGACGACTCTCTTGGGGTGATAATGGTCTAATCCCGAAGAAGGGAAGTTTTTCCATTTTAAGAACGAAGAAATTTAATTTTAAGAGTCATGGTTAACAAATAAAAATAAGAGAAAGGAAACAGGAGGAAAAAAAACAGTGCAGACTATAGCATGAGAAGCTAGCCACAGAAAGTATTTTTGGAGAGGTTTAAGACAGGCTGCAGAGGGAGATAGGAGGTACCAAAAAATATACTAGCCTACTGGGTAATACGACTGGTTACGAGAAGTAGGAAATCTGGGTTCCATTTCATTAGTCACCACATCTTCCTACTAGTGAAACCAACGAAAAATGTGGTGCAAATCGAATCGGACAACAAAATCAACGACGCGAAACAGCATATCGTTAATAACGCCTCAGCAGCTGTTAGACAGCGCACAGGTATCAACGAAAATTCCGTCGGCCCACCATGAGGCTTTGGGGAACATACCTTACTGCTCATAGCGGTTATTCTGAGGCATAGAACGCAGCAAGAACTTACTGTTGAGCATATGTCGTGAGTAACATTAGGTCTTGTTTTGATCCTAGAATGTTGCCACCCGAATAGAAAGTGTATTACAAATGTGTAGAAATTCTCTCTATCATAAAAGGCGTAAATGTTAATGGAATAATTTTATTGTCATTTTAAGCTAAAATACCGGCCTTACAGCATCTAGCTTCACAATTCTTAACACGAATATCTGTATTTGTAGTACAATCATCGCCGACTAAAATCGATGAAGGTGAAAAAATATGTAAGGTACAATGACTGATTGCTGCATTCTTTCGTTAGTCATATTTACACTAGTCAAATATTAATAAATGATGGTTGTCCTGTTTAACTTATCAGAGATAGCATAATTATTAAATTCAGAATTATATTCAGAAAGAGGCCTGAACAAGAATAAAAGCTAGGTGTATCAGGATGAAAGTATGGTGGCATAAAATATTCTGAAAGGAAACCAACGTATAACCATGTCCTAAGGAAACCAATTACGACTAGGAGAACATCAATCTTCAGGAGTTGCAATCTGCGTTGAAATTGACAGTGAGATTTTTGAACTTGAAAAGTGTAACTTATAATGAAACACAGTAAGTAACGACCTGTTGTTGTGGTCTTGAGTCCTGAGACTGGTTTGAAGCAGCTCTCCAAGCTACTCTATCCTGTGAAAGCAGCTTCATTCCCAGTACCTACTGCAACATACATCCTTCCGAATCTACTTGGTGTATTCACCTCTTGGTCTTCCTCTACGATTTTTACGCTCCACTCTGCCCTCCAATACTAAATTGGTGATCCCTTGATGCCTCAAAACATGTCCTACCAACCGATCCCTTCTTCTAGTCAAGTTGTGCCACAAACTTCTCCCCAATCCTATTCAATACTTCCTCATTAGTTATGTGATCTGCCCATCTAATCTTCAACGTTCTTCTGTAGCACCACATTTCGAAAGCTTCTTTTCTCTTCTTGTCCAAACTATTTATCGTCCATGTTTCACTTCCATATATGGCTACACTCCATACAAATACTTTCAGAAACGACTTCCTACCACTTAAATCAATACTCGATGTTAACAAATTTCTCTTCTTCAGAAACGCTTTCCTCCCATTGCCAGTCTACGTTTTATATCCTCTCTACTTCGACCATCATCAGTTATTTTGCTCCCCAAATAGCAAAACTCCTTTACTACTTTAAGTGTCTCATTTCCTAATCTAATACCCTCAACATCACCCGACTTAATTCGACTACATTCCATTATCCTCGTTTTGCTTTTGTTGATGTTCATCTACTATCCTCCATTCAAGACACTATCCATTCCGTTCAACTGCTCTTCCAAGTCCTTTGCTGTCTCTGACAGAATTACAATGTCATCAGCGAACCTCAAAGTTTTTATTTCTTCTCCATGGATTTTAATACTTACTCCGAATTTTTCTTTGTTTCCTTCACTGCTTGCTCAATATACAGATTGAATAACATCGAGGAGAGGCTACAACCCTGTCTCACTCTCTTCCCAACCACTGCTTCTCTTTCATGCCCCTCAACTCTTATAACTGCCATTTGGTTCCTATACAAATTGTAAATAGACTTTCGCTCCCTATATTTTACCCCTGCCACCTTCAGAATTTGAAAGAGAGTATTCCAGTCAACATTGTCAAAAGCTTTCTCTAAGTCTACAAATGCTAGAAGCGTAGGTTTGCCTTTCCTTGATCTTGTTTCTAAGATAAGCCGTAGGGTCAGTATTGCCTCACGTGTCCTACGGAATCCAAACTGATCTTCCCAAAGGTTGGCTTCTACTAGTTTTTCCATTCGTCTGTAAAGAATTCGCGTTAGTATTTTGCAGCCGTGACTTATGAAACTGATAGTTCGGTAATTTTCACAACGCTCAACGCCTGCATTCTTTGGGATTGGGATTATTAGATTCTTCTTGAAGTCTGAGGGTATTTCAACTTTCTCATACATCTTGCTCACCAAATGGTAGAGTTTTGTCAGGACTGGCTCTCCCAAGGCCCTCAGTAGCTCTAATGGAATGTTGTCTACTCCCGGGGCCTTGTTTCGACTCAGGTCTTTCAGTGCTCTGTAGAACTCTTCACGCAGTATGATAAATCTCATTTCATCTTTACCTACATCCTCTTCCATTTCCATAATATTGTCCTCAAGTACATTGCCCTTGTATAGACCCTCTATATACTCCTTCCACCTTTCTGCTTTCCCTTCTTTGCTTAGAACTGGGTTTCCATCTGAGCTCTTGATAATCATACAAGTGGTTCTCTTTTCTCCAAAGGTCTCTTTAATTTTCCTGTAGGCAGTATCTATCATACCCCTAGTGGGATAAGCCTCTACATCCTTACATTTATCCTCTATCCATCCCTGATTAGTCATTTTGCACTTCCTGTCGATATCATTTTTGAGACGTTTGTATTCCTTTTTGCCTGCTTCATTTACTGCACTTTTATATTTTCTCCTTTCATCAATTAAATTCAATACTTCTTCTGTTACCCAAGGATTTCTACTAGCCCTCGTCTTTTTACCTACTTGATCCTCTGCTGCCTTCACTACTTCGTCCCTCATAGCTACCCATTCTTCTTCTACTGTATTTGTTTCCCCCATTCCTGCCGTTTGTTCCCTTACGCTCTCCCTGAAATTCTGTACAACCTCTGGTTTAGTCAGTTTATCCAGGTCCCATCTCCTTAAATTCCCACCTTTTTGCAATTTCTTCAGTTTTAATCTACAGTTCATAACCAATAGATTATGGTCAGAGTCCACATCTGCCCCTGGAAATGTCTTACAATTTGAAACCCGGTTCCTAAATCTCTGTCTTACCATGATGTAATCTATCTGAAATCTGTCAGTCTCTCCAGGCTTCTTCCATGTATACAACCTTCTTTTATGATTCTTGAACCAAGTGTTAGCTATGATTAAGTTGTGCTCTGTGCAAAATTCCACCAGGTGGCTTCCTCTTTCATTTCTTACCCCCAATCTTTATTCACCTACTACGTTTCCTTCTCTCCCTTTTCCTACTACCGAATTCCAGTCACCCATGACTATTAAATTTTCTTCTCCCTTCACTATCTAAATAATTTCTTTTATTTCATCATACATTTCTTCAATTTCTTCGTCATCTGCAGAGTTAGTTGGCATATAAACTTGTACTACTGTAGTAGGCGTGGGCTTACTGTCTATCTTGGCCACAATAATACGATCACTATGCTGTTTGTAGTGGCTTACCCGCATTCCTATTTTTTAATTCATTATTAAAGCTACTCCTGCATTACCCCTATTTGACTTTGTATTTATAACCCTGTATTCGCCTGACCAAAAGTCTTGTTCCTCCTGCCACCGAACTTCACTAATTCCCACTATATGTAACTTTAACCTATCCATTCCCCTTTTTAAATTTTCTAACCTACCTGCCCGATTAAGGGATCTGACATTCCACGCTCCGATCCGTAGAACGCCAGTTTTCTTTCTCCTGATAACGACGTCCTCTTGAGTAGTCCCCGCCCGGAGATCCGAATGGGGGACTATTTTACCTCCGGAATATTTTACCGAAGAGGACGCCATCATCATTAACCATACAGTAAAGCTGCATGCCCTCGGGAAAAATTACGGCCGTAGTTTCCCCTTGCTTTCAACTGTTCGCAGTACCAGCACAGCAAGGCCGTTTTGTTTAGTGTTACAAGGCCAGATCAGTCAATCATCCTGACTGTTGCCCCTGCAACTACTGAAAAGGCTGCTGCCCCTCTTCAGTAACGACCTACAATAACATATTGCAAACAAACATGGTCAGATACATGGTTTTAAAACAAACGGATAATAACGCAGAAACAGAGCGCAGTCAACAGTTCGTTACAATTCCTTTATCAAATCTGCATCTTGTCCAGTTTCTTACTTCGGACCTCGTCATATTTATTCTCTTTGCACGACATTCACTTTCTACATATCTCAATTATGAGAAGCTGAAGTATATTTGTGAGTTTCGATAAACATGTGTGAAGAAGTCAAGTGAATACGCCTCATAGTGCAATACTAATGCAAAGAATTAATTACTCAAATATGCGATTTTCACATATGGTAATTTTGTAATCGAACAGCATCTTTAACGTGAGTGAAACGTAAACAGGTTTTCTCATAAATGCTCTACTAACATCGCTATTTTTTTTCACCTGTACAACACGTTTTCCATCTAAAAAATAATTCGTACCTTTTGGGAACATTATATTGTCACTGAAGAACATACCGCATGATTCGATTTTATTACTATATTGTATTTCATACTGAGGCGTGATCAGTTTCAGAGTAACTTCATTTCCAAGCGGCGGCCACATGTACGAATGTGTGTACGTACATTGCGAAAAAGTGTACTCCTCTGTTTACACAATATACTGACACGTATTCCTTACAGGAAGACGTAGAAGGCGATCTGGGGGGAAGATATTAGAAAAAGAAAGACAAACCTATCTTCACAGTAGAGTAGCAAATTTGCGGAACACTTTTAACACTGTTGATTGGAACATACACTATAAAATTCTTAAGGTAGCAGCGACAAAATACAGGGAGGACAGCTTCTCTACAAATCTTGTAGAAACCGGAGCAACAAGAGTCGATGGACATGATAGGGTGACAGTAGAGGAGAAGTGAATGAGGCAGAGTTATTGCTAATCTCCCATTCAACTATACCTGTCTGTTGAGCAAGCCGTACGGGAAACTATGGGAAGTTTATACAGGGCATTAAATTTCAGGAAGAAGAAAAAATAAACTTGGAGGCTTGTCCAAGATATTGCAGTTCTGAAGGAGACTGCAAAGGACTTGAGAGGTCAGCTGAACGGCAGATTTAGACTCCTGGAAAGAGACTGTAAAATTATGAAAGTAAAAGAAGGTTATGATTTGCTGTCTGGGCATCAAAACTATCACAGAAGAAGAAAGAATATAAAAAGGTGACTGGCAAAAGCAAAAAAGTCACGTTTGAAAAAGATAAATTAGCTAATAGTTGTTAGAAATTGTTTCCTGAAGGTATTTGTTCAGAGTGTAGCCTTAAACGGAAGTGAAGCGTGAACAATAAACTGTTCACATAAGAAAAGAATAGAAGATTTTGAAATGTGGTGGGACAGAAGGATGCTGAAGACTAGATGAATATATCACATAAGTAATGGGGAATATCTGAATAAGAGGGCGGAGAAAAAAAAATTGAGGTACAAGTTGACTAAAAGAGGGGATCGGTTGCTGGAACAACAAGTCCTGAGGCGTCGCGGCTCGTCAGTTTGGCGATGAAAGCGGGAGTGGGGGTTTGCCGGATGGGAGGCGGGAATTGTAGAGGCCCACCGAGCATTGGCTACGGTAACCAGATTCAAATGAATGCACATTGCAGCAGGGATGCAGAGGCGAACAGGCTTGCTGAGAATATAACGCGGAGTGCTGCGTTCGACCAGTCTTTGGACTGAGGACCGCAGCAACAACAACAACAACGAACAGAAACCGACCGTGACCTCTGGAGCTGATACGACGCGCTCCTGCAACCAAAGATTATTGATCCAGAACAGAGGTGGTCACAAATATCTGTTTATCAAAGCGTAGCAACGACGACAGCGTGTCTTACAAACGTAAAACTATGAACAGTACTGAGTGGTCGGAACTACAAGATCGTGTTTGGAAACCGTGAACAATTTTGTCCCGATCGTGCAGCCCCTAGTACCGCATTGCCGACACGTTTCGCACAATACACAGACCTACTGCGGCGCGCAAACCGCAGCAGAAAACTTCATAAAAATAACGAAACCTCAGGTGAGAGCCCGCTTGGTAAAGAGTATAGAAGCGTAAGATGATGAAGCTCCGCAGTTTCGAAATAAGAATTAAAGCAATTATACTACTGTTTGCTGTTTCTTAAGTTAAATTAACGTAATTGCCTTCCTACGGTGTGACAAATTTCATCACAATAGATCGGCACAGTGGCACAGGTCGTCAGTTTACTTGGGATGTAATCTTGCGCTTAGCAGGAAGGCGAAAATGGCGGAGCCCCTGCGCAGCCTCAATAGAAACGATGTACACAAATGTTCTGAGCATTGGAAACAACGGCTGCAAACATTTATGCACTCAAATGGAAGTGACCAAGCCTAATTAAACGTACCTGTTAAGTACACGAAAGTGTAACATAATTATCATTACTTTTTTGTCAGTTCCCGTGCATGATATTTGCTTTCAGAACACAAGAGCGCATCTTTAGAGAATTTCTCGTCCGCTCCCAATGATTGATGGACTTTGATGATAGGCTACTTATCCCTCTCTAATGAACTCGATGTCGACGAACGTTAAATCCAAACTTACTTCGTCCTTCGATACTTTTCACAGCGTCAAGAACGCTGTAAAATGTCAAGAAACAGTAGTGCATTAAGAAATCAAGGGAGAGCGCACAACGACACAGCATTTTCAGAAAGAGAAATTACCAATATAGCTTTACCACAGGGGTAAATACATTCCTGGAAATTGAAATAAGAACACCGTGAATTCATTGTCCCAGGAAGGGGAAACTTTATTGACACATTCCTGGGGTCAGATACATCACATGATCACACTGACAGAACCACAGGCACATAGACACAGGCAACAGAGCATGCACAATGTCGGCACTAGTACAGTGTATATCCACCTTTTCGCAGCAATGCAGGCTGCTATTCTCCCATAGAGACAATCGTAGAGATGCTGGATGTAGTCCTGTGGAACGGCTTGCCATGCCATTTCCACCTGGCGCCTCAGTTGGACCAGCGTTCCTGCTGGACGTGCAGACCGCGTGAGACGACGCTTCATCCAGTCCCAAACATGCTCAATGGGGGACAGATCCGGAGATCTTGCTGGCCAGGGTAGTTGACTTACACCTTCTAGAGCACGTTGGATGGCACGGGATACATGCGGACGTGCATTGTCCTGTTGGAACAGCAAGTTCCCTTGCCGGTCTAGGAATGGTAGAACGATAGGTTCGATGACGGTTTGGATGTACCGTGCACTATTCAGTGTCCCCTCGACGATCACCAGAGGTGTACGGCCAGCTTAGGAGATCGCTCCCCACACCATGATGCTGGGTGTTGGCCCTGTGTGCCTCGGTCGTATGCAGTCCTGATTGTGGTGCTCACCTGCACGGCGCCAAACACGCATACGACCATCATTGGCACCAAGGCAGAAGCGAATCTCATCGCTGAAGACGACACGTCTCCATTCGTCCCTCCATTCACGCCTGTAGCGACTACACTGGAGGCGGGCTGCACGATGTTGGGGCGTGAACGGAAGACGGCCTAACGGTGTGCGGGACCGTAGCCCAGCTTCATGGAGACGGTTGCGAATGGTCCTCGCCGATACCCCAGGAGCAACAGTATCCCTAATTTGCTGGGAAGTGGCGGTGCGGTCCCCTACGGCACTGCGTAGGATCCTACGGTCTTGGCGTGCATCCGTGCGTCGCTGCGGTCCGGTCCCAGGTCGACGGGCACGTGCACCTTCCGCCGACCATAGGCGACATCATCGTTGTACTGTGGAGACCTCACGCCCCACGTGTTGAGCAATTCGGCGGTACGTCCGCCCGGTCTCCCGCATGCCCACTATACACCCTCGCTCAAAGTCCGTCAACTGCACATACGGTTCACGTCCACGCTGTCGCGGCATGCTACCAGTGTTAAAGACTGCAATGGAGCTCCGTATGCCACGGCAAACTGGCTGACACTGACGGTGGCGGTGCACAAATGGTGCGCAGCTAGCGCCATTCGACGGTCAACACCGCGGTTCCTGGTGTGTCCGCTGTGCCGTGCTTGTGATCATTGCTTGTACAGCCCTCTCGCAGTGTCCGTAGCAAGTATGGTGGGTCTGACACACCGGTGTCAATGTGTTCTTTTTTCCATTTCCAGGAGTGTATTATGTCGCTCTTGTGCAACGTATAATTGATCTGTCATCATATGTTCAAAGGGAAGAAATAGTTCCCTTTGCTGCCGATGCATCTATTATAATCTTGCTTAATGGGGGCACTTTAACACTTGTAAATGTAAAATTAAAAAGTAATTAATAACTGGTCTTCCGCAAAGGATTGTCACCAAACGTAGATAAAACACAAAACACGTACTGTTATATTGCCCAAGACCTGACCCCACCATTACAAATAAAGTTTAAGGTTAAATCAATAAATGAAACAGAATACTCTAAATTCATATTTGTTTATATTGATGATATTTTAACCGGAAAGCAAGTATAATACAGATCATAAACGTCAAAACCCTACAACTTTTATGTCATGAATAACACGCGATTTTGACAGACTTAAATATCACATAGTTGAATTAATTTTTCCATTTTCATTCTCAAATGTCTTATAGCTCAGAGGAAAAAAGTGATAGTTGCACAAAATCGCGTAGAAAGGGTAATGAGGTTGTTTTAACTTCCTTTGTACGCTTTGTGGTTCTTTAGTGGACACAGGAGCGAGGAACAGAAGCGATTCGTGGACAGATAATTCAGATATTAATTTATCCTACATATACGAAGGTTTACAATCAGTCAGTTCAAATGGTTCAAATGGCTCTGAGCACTATGGGACTCAATATCTTAGTTCATCAGTCCCCTAGAACTTAGAACTACTTAAACCGAGGCAGAGAAAATCCCTGACCCCGCCGGAAATCGAACCCGGGAACCCGGGCATGGGAAGCGAGAACGCTACCGCACGACCACGACATGCGGGCACAATCAGTCAGTCTTCAATACAATGACTACTCCGTATATATGAGCCCTTATAGCTATGGAAATCTGTAAATGCTATGAAATGCCAAACACTTAACATTGGATGTGTCTATCGATTTTTGAACTTAAAAAAATCGGCCCTGGAGTTAACGGAGAGAGGCTGCTTGCATATCATTAGTAGCGGCGTAATTGTTCGTGGCTACACCCTCGTGCCGCGGTGTCGGCTGGTGATGCGCGAGTTTTAAAGTGAGGCCGTCCGGGTTGTGGCCGATACCGCAGCGGTATCCACTCTAGAACTTCTGGTAACCACTCTTTGAGTAGTTGGGCATACTAACAAACGCAGCGCAGTTCATATAATCCATTATGAATTTAACTATCACAGCTCAAAAGCATCAGTGAAGCTCGTAATTACACTCCTGGAAATTGAAATAAGAACACCGTGAATTCATTGTCCCAGGAAGGGGAAACTTTATTGACACATTCCTGGGGTCAGATACATCACATGATCACACTGATAGAACCACAGGCACATAGACACAAGCAACAGAGCATGCACAATGTCGGCACTAGTACAGTGTATATCCACCTTTCGCAGCAATGCAGGCTGCTATTCTCCCATGGAGACGATCGTAGAGATGCTGGATGTAGTCCTGTGGAACAGCTTGCCATGCCATTTCCACCTGGCGCCTCAGTTGGACCAGCGTTCGTGCTGGACGTGCAGACCGCATGAGACGACGCTTCATCCAGTCCCAAACATGCTCAATGGGGGACAGATCCGGAGATCTTGCTGGCCAGGGTAGTTGACTTACACCTTCTAGAGCACGTTGGGTGGCACGGGATACATGCGGACGTGCATTGTCCTGTTGGAACAGCAAGTTCCCATGCCGGTCTAGGAATGGTAGAACGATGGGTTCGATGACGGTTTGGATGTACCGTGCACTATTCAGTGTCCCCTCGACGATCACCAGAGGTGTACGGCCAGTGTAGGAGATCGCTCCCCACACCATGATGCCGGGTGTTGGCCCTGTGTGCCTCGGTCGTATGCAGTCCTGATTGTGGCGCTCACCTGCACGGCGCCAAACACGCATACGACCATCATTGGCACCAAGGCAGAAGCGACTCTCATCGCTGAAGACGACACGTCTCCATTCGTCCCTCCATTCACGCCTGTCGCGACACCACTGGAGGCGGGCTGCACGATGTTGGGGCGTGAGCGGAAGACGGCCTAACGGTGTGCCGGACCGTAGCCCAGCTTCATGGAGTCGGTTGCGAATGGTCCTCGCCGATACCCCAGGAGCAACAGTGTCCCTAATTTGCTGGGAAGTGGCGGTGCGGTCCCCTACGGCACTGCGTAGGATCCTACGGTCTTGGCGTGCATCCGTGCGTCGCTGCGGTCCGGTCCCAGGTCGACGGGCACGTGCACCTTCCGCCGACCACTGGCGAAACATCGATGTGCTGTGGAGACCTCACGCCCCACGTGTTGAGCAATTCGGCGGTACGTCCACCCGGCCTCCCGCATGCCCACTATACGCCCTCGCTCAAAGTCCGTCAACTGCACATACGGTTCACGTCCACGCTGTCCCGGCATGCTACCAGTGTTAAAGACTGCGATGGAGCTCCGTATGCCACGGCAAACTGGCTGACACTGACGGCGGCGGTGCACAAATGCTCCGCAGCTAGCGCCATTCGACGACCAACACCGCGGTTCCTGGTGTGTCCGCTGTGCCGTGCGTGTGATCATTGCTTGTACAGCCCTCTCGCAGTGTCCGTAGCAAGTATGGTGGGTCTGACACACCGGTGTCAATGTGTTCTTTTTTCCATTTCCTGAAGTGTATTACACTAGAAGAAGAGAAGACTTACAGTGTCCACCATGCACTCGTAGTGTGGGACAGAAAGGAGTATATGACATATTATACATTTTCCCGTTTTATGCTGCACAATGAATTTTGTAAGCACGTCATTTACGTTAGACAAATCACTTTTCTACAATTTGTCATTTACATGCAATCCTGCAAAATAAAATGCAGTTTCTTCCTATAAAAGTATAAAATACAGGTTACATGACTATCTTCGTAGATATTGACATAGTTGTTTGTCAGAAGACGGCTTCTTGGAGTGTCTGTTGAGATTGTTCATCAGTTTCCGTGCTGTTGAGGCTTGTCAGAAGTTTATATATTCTGTGCACTTTTTTATTTGCACTTCGTTTGGCAGCACAATACCATCGAATGACATATACATGACGTTACGATTCATATTCACGAAATTTCAGTGATAATAGCTACACACACAAAGACCTTATTATTCTCTATGTTGTCATGTACTGTGCATAGATGTACATTGCGTTCCGGGTCTAATAAATGGACATAAAAACAAGGGGACATGGAGCTGTACACTTACGGTGTACCTTGTTTTGAAGACGGTGCCGCCGTGTTAGGCACCCCAAAACATTAGCAGACTGTTGTTTACATGTAGACTGCTTAGGGTTACGTTATGTTCGTTATTTCTGCTGTGTGGACGTAAGAGTTGTTTTAAATGGTAAATATTACAGTGCTTACTGCAAAACAAAAGTCAGAAAGCCATTTTCAAACTTTTCAAACGTTTCTCTGTTCTTAAATGAGTATTTGATTCAGTAATATGACACATTTGCTCTCGTAAATGAAGCTTTCTTTTTGTTTATACGTTTCAAATAAACGAGAAGAAAAGTATTTGATGCGAAAAGGGTGCTTTCTTAATCCTTCTTCTACCGTATTTGCGTCGATAGCTGAGGAATCTAGATCTCTGAAAGTAATGCTGGTTTATTTATTGGCAGATTCTTGCTTGTTACAGTTTTATCTTTTGAATCATATCCATTACATGTTTAATGCTCACGTTTGCATGTTATCTAATGTTTCTTTGCTAGGGTAACCGGCCATTGACCTTCTCCTTCTGTGTGGATGCACACGCATTGCCCGAACTCTTACGGGTCTCGGTTAGATTGTCTGCCGCGAGTAATGAGTGTAATGGACAGGGGCACTACGAATGAAGTGTGTGGACATTAATCTGAGAATGTGGATCTCATGGGGAGCGTGCAAGGGATAAATCCCAGCAGTCGCACTATCCTCTGTGCCCTCGTTGGCTCAGATGGATAGAGCGTCTATCATGTAAGCAGCAGGTCCCGAGTTAGAGTCCCGATCGGGGCATACATTTTCAACTGCCCCGTTGATGTACATCAACGCCTGTCGGCAGCTTAAGGTCTTGATTTAACTATCTTTAGATGGGAAGGGAAATAAGCTGTGCCCTTTCAAAGGAACGGTCCTGGAATTTTCCTACAGCGGTAGTCCGTAAATAGCGGATTTTTGGCCCTTGAGTATGACTCTTCCACAAAACACTACGTGCGCCTCTGAAACTTTGTGGCCCATGCGCAGAAGTCGGTTTTCGGCCTGGGCGGGTCTATTTTTCAGAGAGGTTAGAAGCATGCGCCTTACCAAGAGTAAACTCGGAATATATGTTGTTAATGAGACATCTAATCGTTCCTAAAATTAAAAACTTTCCAAGGGGATACAAGTCCATTGTTCGCATTAGTGTTTGCTAGTCATTTCCATTATTAATATTGTGAATATCTTACAATTTAATTTTATCAATAAGTCATGTCGATATTAAATATGGTATCATGTTTTACTCAACCTATCTACAGTTTCACTATGGTTTAAAACTTCAAGAGAGGTTTACTAAGTTAACCCCGGCAGCGTTTGCAGCGAGAGAAGATGTAGTGTTTAGTAATTAGAAAGGTATGTTGAGATGATTTGGACATAAAGAGAAGATCAACGAAAGGAGATAGACGAAACAAGTATACGAATGTGAATAAGAGATTAGGAAGCGGTAGATCTCAGCAAATGTACCGCAGTCAGATGGAGAGCATTTTTAGCAAAGGCCAGCTTAGCAGTGAACTAATTAACTTAATAAAACAACAATGTACCTTTCTATATACAACGACGAAATAAATCGCAACACCAAAAAGATAATTAACGTAGAGTAATGAAATTTCGGGAATACATTTGTCTCGGTAATGTTTTTAAGAGATTCACGTTGCAAGATCACATGTTATATATGCACGAAATAAGCCACTGATAATTAATAAGCGGTGTAACGCCCACGTTGAATGCAAACGTGCATGCACTGTGTTGTACGGGTGCCGGATGTCCGTTTGTGGAATGAAGTTCCATGCCTGTTCCACGCGGTCGGTCAGTACAGGGACAGTTCATGCAGTATCTATATGACGCTGGAGGGTAGCATGGAGAGCTGCATCAAATCAGTCTCAGGACTGAAGACCACAACAACAACCTAAGTACATCACACGCATGCATGACCGAGGCAGGATTCGAACCTGCGACCGTAGGAGCAGTAGTATTACAGGTGTTTGCACTGGGAAACGTTCAATGATTGGCAGAGCTGGGAGACTTACTAAAGCCGGCCGTGTCTCGGTAGAGAAGCAGCGACGCGGCGTGGGGGAGCAGCAGTCGGCGACAACTCAGCGCCGCTCACTTGGAACGGCGGCTTTTATGAGCCCTCGTTATGGCCAATCAGAAACGTCCTGCCGTCTGCAGGACCATCACGGTGACTTGGCATAGTACGCATAAACTATCAAGCAAATAGGATTCGTGCTGATTCATCTCTCATAGAAATACGTCAGCAATCGCAACTGAGGCGACGTTCTCACAAAAGCAACCACAGGACACAATTATCCATCGCAAGAGGTTATGGAGTTTAAACATCTCCTCATCATCATTAACTGTGTTACATACTCCATAGTATCATTTCATAATGTTTAATGCAAACTGTGAAATAAATCTAAATACTGAGTGCTGCGACGGCTAGAAAGACATTTTCCAATAATAATAGTCAGTTTATGTAACAGTAAAATACTGTAAAAGGGGCTATTTGGTAGACTTAAATGTTTTTTGGAACATTAAAAAACAGAAGCAACGGAAAAACTGACAGTTATAAAAAACCTGAATTATCGCTTTCGCCTTCGATAGCGCAGCATTGTAAATAACTACGTTGGCCTGTTAGCGTTGCGTGACTTTTATCAAACTACATCTACATCTACATCCATACTCCGCAAGCCACCTGACGGTGTGTGGCGGAGGGTACCCTGAGTACCTCTATCGGTTCTCCCTTCTATTCCAGTCTCGTATTGTACGTGGAAAGAAGGATTGTCGGTATGCTTCTGTGTGAGCTCTAATCTCTCTGATTTTATCCTCATGGTCTCCTCGCGAGATATACGTAGGAGGGAGCAATATACTGCTTGACTCTTCGGTGAAGGTATGTTCTCGAAACTTTAACAAAAGCCCGTACCGAGCTACTGAGCGTCTCTCCTGCAGAGTCTTCCACTGGAGTTTATCTATCATCTCCGTAACGCTTTCGCAATTACTAAATGATCCTGTAACGAAGCGCGCTGCTCTCCGTTGGATCTTCTCTATCTCTTCTATCAACACTACCTGGTGCGGATCCCACACTGCTGAGCAGTATTCAAGCATTGGGCGAACAAGCGTACTGTAACCTACTTCCTTTGTTGTCGGATTGCATTTCCTTCGGATTCTTCCAATGAATCTCAGTCTGGCATCTGCTTTACCGACGATCAACTTTATATGATCATTCCATTTTAAATCACTCCTAATGCGTACTCCCAGATAATTTATGGAATTAACTGCTTCCAGTTGCTGACCTGCTATTTTGTAGCTAAATGATAAGGGACCTATCTTTCTATGTATTCGCATCACATTACACTTGTCTACATTGAGATTCAATTGCCATTCCGTGCACCATGCGTCAATTCGCTGCAGATCCTCCTGCATTTCAGTACAATTTTCCATTGTTGCAACCTCTCGATACACCACAGCATTATCTGCAAAAAGCCTCAGTGAACTTCCGATGTCATCCACCAGGTCATTTATGTATATTGTGAATAGCAACGGTCCTATGACACTCCCCTGCGGCACACTTGAAATCACTCTTACTTCGGAAGACTTCTTTCCATTGAGAATGACATGCTGCGTTCTGTTATCTAGGAACTCCTCAATCCAATCACACAATTGATTTGATAGTCCGTATGCTCTTACTTTGTTCATTAAACGACTTTGGGGAACTGTGTCAAACGCCTTGCGGAAGTCAAGAAACACGGCATCTACCTGTGAACCCGTGTCTAAGACCCTCTGAGTCTCGTGGACGAATAGCGCGAGCTGGGTTTCACACGACCGTCTTTTTCGAAACCCATGCTGATTCCTACAGAGTAGATTTCTAGTCTCCAGAAAAGACATTATATTCGAACATAATACGTGTTCCAAAATTCTACAACTGATCGACGTTAGAGATATAGGTCTATAGTTCTGCACATTTGTTCGACGTCCCTTCTTGAAAACGGGGATGACCTGTGCCCTTTTCCAATCCTTTGGAACGCTCCGCTCTTCTAGAGACCTACGGTACACCGCTGCAAGAAGGGGGGCAAGTTCCTTCGCGTACTCTGTGTAAAATCGAACTGGTATCCCATCAGGACCAGCGGCCTTTCCTCTTTTGAGCGATTTTAATTGTTTCTCTATCCCTCTGTGTATTAATTGACTTTACGAATGAGTTTTTTTCCTGATAGTAGACCTAACTACGGAAGGACGTATTTTCGAAGGAGGTGTACTTCTATTGTTAAAAACAGAAACGACAGCCGCAATTGCTGCGAAATATCAGAAAATATTAATTTTTGTCAATATATGCTCTTGTAAGAATAGTTGAGCAATAAGAAGAACGTTTTTATGAAATAATAATTGTTACCTTAAAAGGTAAAATTTTTCTCATTTCTGAAGTGAATATTATGCTCATCTTTCCTCTCCTAGCGATTACGATGCAAAGTGCAAGCAAGCAGAAGACTTGCGACTTTGAATGCTAGGTAGTTCTGTGCGATCCCTGTTTAGTAACATGAACTTTTGGAATGAACAGATCCTCTTTTGTGAAATGCTAAAATTTGTGAAATTTGCCCTACCGACACAGATTATCACAGTTGTTCAGAATCGTATCTGTCTGACTTGCTCTTCATTAACAGTGTCAAGAATTTTTCAGAGCTACATAACGACGTCAATCTTGGAAAGCTGTTTCTTACGCTGGCTGCTAAGAAGAACTTTAACCTTGGGTGCGCCCGATTGCTCTCCGGAGACGCCACGCATTACTGCAAAATAATTTGCCCTAATTAGCCAAGAAGACAGTAATTAAGATCCACAGTGCTAAGTATTTTATTTTTTATAAAAATGTCAATTTCAATTTTCATATTCGAAAGTAACACCAAAGGACAGATTTATTTAAAAAGAAAGGATGACCTGGTAAGAGTAAGGAACAGTTGTTAAATCGATTTTGCAGTGGAAAGTTTCGAGGCTGCCTGTCTCTTTGTTGTTTTTGCTCTTATCAGGAATATTTAATAATTTTTCTAGTGGCCAAGGGAGGGACTTTAAAACTTCCACACCACGAGACAGGGTATTAGCTCGTTCCACTGTCCGTTCTCCATCGACTGGCCTAATCCTGATAAACACCACTTACACTGAGGTGACGAAACTCGTGGCTTAGCGATATGCATATATACAGATGGCTGTAGTATCGCGTAAGCCGGCCGCTGTGGCCGAGCGGTTCTAGGTGCTTCAGTCCGGAACCCCACTCCTGCTACGGTCGCAGGTTCGAATCCTGCCTCGGGCATGGATGTGTGTGATGTCCTTAGGTTAGTTAGGTTTAAGTAGTTCTATGTCCAGGGGACTGATGACCTCAGATGTTGTCCCTTGGTGCTTAGAGCCATTTGAACTATTTTTTGAAGTATCGCGTACATAATGTATAAAAGGGCAGTGCATTGACGGAAATGTCACTTGCACTCACGTGAATCAGGAAAAGCGGTTACCAATGTGATTATGGTCGCACTACGGGAATAAACAGAGTTTGATCGCGGAATGGCAGCTGAAGTTAGACACATGGGACATACCATTTCGAAAATCGTTAGGAAATTCAATATTCCGAAATCCACAGTGTCCAAAGTGTGCCAGGAATACCCAAATTTCAGGCATTACTTATCACGGACATCGCACTAGCCCACTGCTTTCACTTAACGATCTAGCGTTTGTGTAGAGTTCTCAGTGCTAACAAACAAGCAAGGTTTGGTTGAATTAAACTCAGAAATCAGTGTGAAATTTACCACAAACCTATCCGTGAGGGCAGTGAGCGAAGTCTGGCGTTAAAGGGCTATGACAGCAAGCTACCGACTCGGGTGCCTTATGCTAACAGCACGACATGGTCTGCAGTGCTCTTCTGGGCTGCTACCTGTTGGACACGAGACGACTGGAAAACCGTGACCTGGTCAGAAGGGTTCCGATTGCAGTTAGTAACTGCTCGAACCCTAACTTCAGCCCTTACTAACTGAAATCTGAAATTTTCTGACCATGTCACGGATTTCCATTTGTCTCGGGTCCATCAGATCCGGTCACGAGCCCAGGAGAGCGCTGCAGGTAATGTCGTGTTGTTAGCATAAGGCACCCGAGTCGGTCGTTTGCTGCCATAGCCCTTTAACGCCAAATTTCGCCACACTGTCCTCACGCATACGATCGTCGTACGTATACGTACCAAAGGCTGGAACATTTTTAGCTTTTAATTTTTGGCTTGACGATGTCTGCTCGAAACTTTGACTGTTGCTTTCTCGCAATGTAACGTTACTGCAGTTAAATTTTCATTCCGATAAAGAAGTCCTTAGAGGTGTCTAAACCTAAATCAATGATGATGTTGTTGAGGTATTCAGTCCAGAGGCTGGTTTGATGCAGCTCTCCATGCTACTGTATGCTGTGCAAGCTTCTTCATCTCCCCAGTACCTACTGTAACCTACATCCTTCTGAATCTGCGTAGTGTACTCATCTCTTGGTCTCCCTTTACGATTTTTACCCTCCAACGCTAAACTGGTGATCCCTTGATGCCTTAGAATATGTCCTACCAACCGATCCCTTCTTCTAGTCAAGTTGTATCACAAACCTTCTTCTAATCAAGTTGTATCACAAACTCCTCCCCGATTCTATTCATTACCTCCTCATTAGTTATGTGATCTACCCAACTAATCTTCAGCATTCTTCTGCAGCACCACATTTCGAAAGCTTCTATTCTCTTCTTGTCCAAACTATTTATCGTCCATGTATCACTTCCATACATGGCTACACTCCATACAAATACTTTCAGAAATGACTTCCTGACCCTTATATCTTTACTCGATGTTAACAAATTTCTCTTCTTCAGAAACGTTTTCCTTCCCATTGCCAGTCTACATTCTATATCCTCTCTACTTCGACCATCATCAGTTACATTTGCTCCCCAAATAGCAAAACTCCTTTACTACTTTAAGTGTCTCACTTCCTAATCTAATTCCCTCAGCATCACCCGACTTAATTTGACTACATTCCATTATCCTCGTTTTGCTTTTGTTGATGTTCATGTTATATCCTCCTTTCAAGACACTGTCCATTCCGTTCAGCTGCTCTTCTAAGTCCTTTGCTGTCTCTGACAGAATTACAATGTCATCGGCGAACCTCGAAGTTTTTGTTTCTTCTCCATGGATTTTAATACCTACTCCGAATTTTTCTTTCGTTTCCTTTACTGCTTGCTCACTATACAGATGGAATAATGTATTAAATGTATTAAAAGTTATTTGCAACTGACTGGTTGTGTCATTTCTCCGTTGAAACTTGCATACGTTTGCTGAAAGACGCCCATGTTCAGAGCTGTGTCTAGAAATGGTTGTGTTCGGCTACTTGGAGACTATTTTCAGCTATTCATGGATTTCACGTTCCGAAACCAAAATGGTATTCTTATGGACGACAATGCACCATGTCTCCTGCCCACAACTGTTTGCGATTGCTTTGAAGAACATTCTGGACAATTCGAGCGAATGATTTGGTCATCCAGATAGCCCGACGTGAGTGTCATCGAACATGTATGGGACATCATCGAGAGGTCAGTTCCTACACAAAATCCTGCACCGATATCATTTTCGTAATTATGGACGGGTATGGAGGTAGATGGCTCATTATTTCTGCAGGGGACTTGCAACGACTTGTTGAGTCCATGACACGTCAATACTCAAGGCAAAAGGAGTTTAACACGATATTAGGAGTTAACTCAAGACTCTTGTAACCGCAGTGTATGTCGTCACTGGCAACTGGATGGGCAACCTATCCTGAAACAACGGCATGGATGTGGGTTTTAAGCCAATGAGCTAGTGTTGCAAAAATGTGATTCACCCAGGAGTCGACACATTTCCATTGGTCAGATGTCGTAACTCGATTGTCCCGTGCCGACTGCAATCGTAAGGATGTTGTTGCGTCAACATGTGAACATGTAGGGGTGGTCTGCTGTGGGGCTCAATGTTCAAAGCTCTATGTTCTACAATGTACGATGACCCGTGTACGCCGAAATACTTGAGGGGCACCAGCATTGTGCTGCCAAGATCACCATCTATACTACTCTACAGAGCAAACAAGTCTCCGAACTCCACGTTCTGTGAAGATTCGTGGACGTTCATCCTTCCCGGCCTAGTCGTAATTTTAATGTCCTTCTACCTCTATGCCGGCCGGAGTGGCCGAGTGGTTCTAGGCGCTTCAGTCCGGCGCCGCGCTGCTGCTACGGTCGCAGGTTCGAATCCTGCCTCGGGCATGGATGTGTGTGATGACCTGAGGTTAGTTAAGTTTAAGTAGTTCTAAGTTCTAGGGGACTGATGACCTCAGAAGTTAAGTCCCATAGTGCTCAGAGCCATTTGAACAATTTTTTTTCTACCTCTATCATCTATTGATTCTCACCACCGTGGCACGTAAACGTGCGACCAGCTTCGCCATTTCCGAGATACTCGTTCACAGGCTCTGCTTAACAATAATCTACTCTTTGTCAAAGATGCTTATGTCGATGAATTCCCCATTTGCAGCCCACATCTCTGCTAACGCGGTCCCCTGTTCGCCCCGTTTACATACTTCTGTTAACGCCTCACGTGCTCGCAACGACGCCGGGCGGCGTCCAACGTCACGTTACGCAGTTGTCATAATGTTTTCGCTTAGCAGTGTATAAGAATAGAACAGGTAATCAATGCGGCGAAGGAGTGATACGGAAGGTGATAGCGAATCGCTAGAAGGCACAGGCGCTGCTCGACCACGGTATTATTATACATGGTCATTATCTGAAACACGCGGTGAAGTTACGGTAAAAAAGCACATTGGTGACACGAAATCGCTTCGCACAGAGAATGCTTTCAAGTCCGTTGCGTATATAGTATCACCCCAGATTACGGGCTAATTACTAATGAGCCGAGCGAAGCTCCCTCACCTGTAGGTGCAATAACACTGAAGTCGACTTATTATTAGCCTCTCCGCCCTTTTCCTGTGTCAGAATAGAAACCACGATTACAAATACGCACACGAATAAACACAATTTTCGCAGTGGCTGTTTATTGCTACGGTGCACACAGTATTGTTACGCACCTAAAACTGGGACCATTGGAAAAGTAAAGCCGAACCTTTAAATTTCGCATTTAAGAAATCGGTCACGCAGGAGAATCGTACAACCATACCGTTGTTTGACCATCGCAAGGACTCCCGCAAGGATGAAATAGTAACAATCATATCTGGTGTCAAGAAACAACTGAAAGAGTTGAAAGCTACTAAGTCGCCAGATGATGGTGGAATCCCAATTCGGTTTTACAAACAGTGCTCTATAGCATTTGTTCCTTACTTACATTATCGCGACTCTCTCGCCCAGCTGAAAGTCCCGAGTGACTGGAAAAAACCGCAGATGACTCCCGTGTATAAGAAGGGCAACAAAACGGACCCGCGGAGCTACAGACCAATACTCTTAACATCGGTTTGCTACACTATCTTGAACATATTCTCAGTTAGAATATAATAAATTTCTTTGACAAGGAAAATCTAATGTCCACAAACGAACACGGTTTTAGTAAACATCGCTTGTGCAAACTCTGTTTGCCCTTTTCTCACATGAGCTCCTGCGAAACATGGAGCAAGGGTAACTGCGAATTACATATTCTTAGACTCTCATAAAGCATATGACACGGTGCCATACTTTCGACTATTAACCTAGATACAAGCATACGGTACAGGTTGCCAGGTGCGTGAGTGACTCAAAGACCTCTTAAGCAACAGAACCCAGTACGTTGTCCACGACGGTGAGTATTCATCAAAGACAAGTGTCTCGTCAGGAATGCCCCATGGAAGTATGATAGGATTGCTGTTATTTTCTATATACATAAATGATGTGGCGGACAGCGTGGAAAGCAGCTGTTTACCGATGATGCTGTGATGTATGGGAAGGTGTCATCGTTGAGTAACAAAATTTCTAGCTGATGTAAAGAATGATAGCTAGCTTTTATATGTAGAAAACTGTAAGTGTAGGGAAAACAAACCCATAATGTTCGAGCACAGCATTAGCTGTCTGCTGCTTGATACACTTACTGACTAAATATCTAGGTGTAATGTTGTAAAGCTATATGAAATGGAATGAGAATATAAGGATTGCAGTATGAATGGCGAGAGGTCGACTTTGGTTTACTGAGAGAATTTTAGGAAAGGCTGCTCATCTGTACGAGAGACCGGATACAGGAGACTAGTGTGACCCACTGTTGAGTACTGTTGGAGTGTTCGGGATCCGCTTCAGGACCGATTAAAGGAGGACATCGAAACAATTCAAGGGCGAGCTGTTAGATTTGTTACAGGGTAGGTTCGAACAACAATCAAGCATTACGGACCTTCTTCTGGAACTCAAATGGGAATCGGTAAAGGGAAGGCGACGTTCACGTCGAGGACCACAACTGAAAAAATTTAGGGAACTACCATTTGATTATAACTGCAAGTCGATTCTACTGCCGCCAATGTACATTTCACGTAAGGACCATGAAGATAAGACTAGACAGATTATGGCTCGTGGAGAGGCATATAGACGATCGTTTTTGCCTCACTCTATTTGCAACTGTAACAAGAAAGAAAAACACAAGCAATGGTAGAAGATACCCTCTGCTAAGCACAACACAGTGAGTTGTGCAGTATGTATATGGATGCAGATATAGAGAGAGCGTAAGGATTCCGTAGAGGCCCGAAGTCACAAACTTCCAGAGGTAAGAAAAGGGTCGCCTTACATTGTGTGTGATAAGTACACTGCTTAGCCCAGGGGTGTCCCACGGCGCACGGCCCAAAGAAAGTATCAGCGCTCCCAAGAAGTTAGCACTTTCCGGAAGATCGGTCTACAAAATTCCATTTATTTAGAGACCGGCCAGTCCGTTAGATGCACTGGTCTGTTACCTTACTATACTTTAGTTGCAACTGCGAGACTAAAGATTTAGAAACGTGTTATGAAATTAATGTAAGTACATAGCAGGGAATGCTGTGTTATTTCCGTGGAATTCTAATAAAGAACACTTTTCACCGTATCTGTAATCACCGAAAGTCGGCAGAAGGTATAAATCTTCGGGTGGTCGCAATTACTGCCAATGTTTGCTAACAGTATCGTAATTCTATAACAAAAAGTTTAAATTGATATTACGAGCATTGCTACAAATGCGAGGGGCATTCAGTAAGTACTGCAACACATTCTTTTTCTGAAAACATACTTGTTTTTTCAGAACTGTAATACGGCATATTATTTCTCACTCTTTTTGCTACAAAACTCTATTTTTCAAAATTATCTCCGTTCAATGAAACAGCCTGACGCCACCTTACCGGGAGCGACTGTACTGGTTGACGTTGGAGCCAATGTCCTGCTGCATCAGTAACTTCCAGAGGTAAGAAAAGGGTCGCCTTACATTGTGTGTGCATCCACGCACTGCTTCCCGTGGAGTGCATCCTCATTAGGCCGAGCAGATGGAATCATAAGGTGCGAGACCCAGGCTGTAGGGTGGATGAGGAAGGACAGTCCAGTGACGTTTTGTGAAATCCTTTCAGATGTGTCATCACTGCGAACTGAGACCTCCAGTTTTGCACCGACGTGTTTGATTGTGATCCGACGATTACCTCGAACGAGAGTGTTCACACGTTCCAACATTGCAGGAGTCACAGCTGTGTGCGGCTGTCCGGAACGCCAGAGATCAAAGAGGTTTGTGCGACCTTGTTGCGATGACAGACGCCTCACCCAACGACTGAGCGTGCTTTTGTTCACTGCCAGGTCTCCATGGACGTTCTGCAAGAGCCTATCAATATCTGCGATGCTCTGATTTTCCGCCGAAAGAATCTCAACCACTGCTCTCTGCTTGGAACGCACCTCCGCTACAGACGCCATTTTGAAGGTTACGTGCAGCGCCGCCACCTATCGAAACTTCGTGACCCTATAGGGGCTGAAGTGGCGATATTCCAGGACGTTCAACGACAATTCCACATTTTTTCAACCGAAATTGGCTGTGAAAAAAAAAGTGATGCCTTACTTATTGAACGCCCCTCGATAGAACCGCTTTTGAACATTATCATATTATAAAGGGCATTCAAGAACTCTTTTTTCTTTCGTGAGTAATTTCTACCAAACAAGATAATGAGTACAAATCAAAATGCGTCGGTAGTGCACATGATGGCTGCTTCTCTTGGCCATCGCTCCATTATTACCAGCGTGTTTTGTTTCGTTTTGTTTTAGGGCGCAAAAAACAAATGGGGTCATACGCGCCCACGTCAAAACTATAGAACATGAAAACCGAGAGGAGTTGAAAAAGGACTAAACGTCAGTCCCAACTGACAGAAGAGAAGACGGCTAAAAACAGGGACATGGAGAAAGAGCTACTAAAACACCATACAGAAATGGAGGTCCAAAACTAAAAATTAAATGGCCTTCGCCATATTGCTTTGAGGGATAGAAACGAAAACGATTTCGACAGCTCGCCCGTCATTTGCTAAAACGGCCGATAATTCAGACGGCAAACCCAAGTGGGAAAGTAAACGGTTAAAAAATGGGCACTCCATCAGGAAATGGCGGACAGTTACAACTTGGGCGCAATGTGGACGAAGTGGTGGGGGAGCGCCACTTATCAAATCGTGCTGAAAGATGCAAACGCCATCCTCAAATTGCTCTTCAACAGTGGGAGGCAAGAAGTTGCTTAAAACATCAATTTATGCCTGTTCTGTGGTAATACCACCCAAAACAACAATGGGTGCAAGCCCCCTATATGAAAAACACGACCACACCATAACACCACCGCCTCCGAATTTTACTGTTGGCACTAACACGCTGGTAGATGACGTTCACCGGGAATTCGCTGTACCCAGACCCTGCCATCAAATAGCTCTGAGCACTATGGGACTTAAGAGCTACGGTCATCAATCTCCCTGCCATCGGATCGCCACATTGTGTACCGTGATTCGTCACTCCACACACCTTTTTCCCACAGTTCAGTCGTCCAATGTTTACGATCCTTACCTAGTGTAGTTTGGAAGCGTGGAAATCTCGCATACAGACATATGACACAAATGAGACCCAATCACATGCCCACATTTGAAGTCCGTGAGTTCTGCAGAGCGCCCCATTCTGCTCTCGCGAAGTCTAATGACTACTGAGGTCGCTGATATGGAGTACCTGGCAGTAGGTGACAGCACAATGCACCTTATATGAAAAGCGTATGTTTCTGGGAATTCCCGGATACTTTTGATCTCATAGTGTAACTCTGCTTGATAAGTAATGGTCTATCGTTTAGGGCATTGTATCACATCAGGAAACACCGTAGAAACTTCAGGACAATATCGATGTGTTCAGTCTGAGCAAGTACATTAAGTTCCCGAAGGATACGTTGTGAGCCGTCATGACAGATGGTCCTACTCAAGAACTGAGGAACACATAAGGTGTAAGCTGTGTACCAGTGTTCATGTCAGTGGTTCGTGTAAGGTATACATGGTGAGCGTAAAGTCTTTCTCTGATCGCTGTAACTTACTTCTAATGATCTATACTAGATACAACTATACGGTTTGTTACAAATGATAGCTTAGATCATAAAGTTTTTTTCTATACGCTCCCACATGTTCTCGGTTCATTGGTCGTAGAACGTCTCGGATATACCTAATTTCTCGTCATGTCCGTGACAAAATCTCTTCCGTCACTTTTTGTAACTGAGGTGCAGTGTAATGTTCCACAACGTCGAGGTAAACTGTTGCCCAAATCGTAGGTTCACGGCCGGTGTGGCCGAGCGGTTTAAGTGCTTCAGTCTGGAACCGCGCGACCGCTACGGTAGCAGGTTCGAATCCTCTCTCGGGCAATGATGTGTGTGATGTCCTTAGTATTATTAGGCTTAAGTAGTTCTAAGTTCTAGGGGACTGATGACCTCAGATGTTAAGTCCCATAGTGCTCAGAGCCATTTGAACCATTTCGTAGGCTCAGTGAAAAGGAACGATCTAATAAATATGTTGTGTATTTAGTCAAACGACACGTTTACTTTCGGGCTGTCCCTTATCTTCTGTATCACGATTCCTGGGATCTCCCAACCCCAATTGCGGACATTATGGCTGTCTTCTTTCCCGAAAATGTGAAAAGTCGTTCCGGCGAGAAAAGAAACTTTAACGTAGTCGTTGTCTGTGCATCGATTCGTTCCAGTATGTTTCTTGTAAACTTATCACGCCGGGAGCTATAATTTGGTTACATGGCTTACCGGAGTTGGATTTTATATTCATTGCTTGTGTAAAATCTTCACCACAGTGCTCTGGAGTCTGACCGTTTCCTTAGGAACACGTCTCGTTAATTTCTGGCGACTGTGTTGGAATATTGAGCGCACGGTACCAATAGTGCCGTCACTCACTCAGTGTCCGCCGCATCTTGTCTCGTCACCAACGCTGACACTCTGTTTAAACTTTTCATATCATCATAATAATAATGTCGTGTGACTAGGGCCTCCCGTCTGGTAGACCGTTCGCCTGGTGCAAGTCTTTCGATTTGACGCCACTCCGGCGACTTGTGCGTCGATGGGGATGAAATGATGATTAGGACAACACAACACCTAATCCCTGAATTCAGAAAATCTCCGACCCAGGTGGGAATCGAACCCGGGCCTTTAGGATTGACATTCCGTTGCGCTGACCACTCAGCTACCGGGGTGGATATATCATCATTAATACCCTTGACATCTGGCAGATCTAGACCTTAGGTATTTAGTAGCTCTCGCTGAACTGTAATAGGCGGCCGTGTTTTATGAAAATACAAAACATATTGCGCTTTCTCCTGCATAGTCAGCACCGTGGCAGCAGCACTCCTAAATTATGCTGTTTGTAGAAACAGAGAGAAAGAAAAGAAACTCGACGCTGTCAGAACACGTGTTCAGGTGTATTATCAGGAAATTTATTCGTTTAGCTACCATTTTCAATAAACTGCAGTTCCGTATTATACGGACTATACAACGCTATAGACTATAAGACACAACTTAATTTTCAAGCAATTTTTTGAAAAAACAAAATTTTTCCGTTTTTATTATTAGACTGCAAGCAAGACTAAAAAAATAAAACCAAGCTGACTTTTAATACCCCTGAAAATTCACCGCCGTTACTTTTACCGTTATTTATGCCGCACTTCTTGAAAGATTTAACAATAATGTCTTCTCTCATTCTAAACCACGACTGTTTCGTCCAGCGACACACTTGTTTGATTGTAGGTCGTTCTAAAGCTCGCTTCGGCGTGAATTCACGTCGGGTTTCATCGATCATCTGTTTGTTCCCTTTCTCTCCCATGTACACTTTAAACGGTTTATTTATCAAGGCATCGTTGCAGTTGTGAAGTAAGTCCTTCCGGAACAGCATGCTCTGTATTTCCCTGTCTGAACTTCTCTTTCACAGAATTTTTCAAATGACTGCGAAACTGGTGTATAGTTCTCCATCATAGGACTACAGGCAGGAACTGACAGTACATTTGGGCACTCAGAGCTGTATACGTGTTAACTACGCGGTATTGAGCAGTCCGCTTTTGTTAATCGTTACCGAAGGAGTGAATTCATTCCAGCCATCAACAGGTCTGCCATCACTTAAATTTCCGACCCTGTAGAAAGCCTTCGAAAACCTGGACATTTGGGTCAAATAGGATTATTTTCTCGGATACATGGTTCTTTCATTTAAGACGAGTCTACCCTCGCGCCAACCCCAATTTAATGATTTTTAACTTGATTACTTTTAGTTTTAATGGATTCTCCACTCTTCAGCTGTATTCCGATTCGCCAGTTTTCACGATCGTAGCAGTTCTCCTCGTCCAGATCTCTCTCTCTCATCCTTACAGTTACTCCCACTCTCCATTTCAGTCTCGGCCGTCCACACCTTCTCCTCCCTGGCGGCGTATCCATAATTTCCTCACTTTTTTCTCCGCTTTATTCTAGGTATTCTAGCTGCTCTCCTCATTCCATACATCTCTACTGTCCGTACTTTATTCCTCTGGTGCTCCCCCGGCTTCCATCCTTTTGCACCGTACGTTAGTTACTTTCCATTACTGTTTGCAGAATCCTCTTCTTTGTTTCTTTTGATATTACGCAGCTCCACAGGACTACATTTAGAATTTTAATTGTTCCTCTTGCTTTCTGGAACCTGTGTTTCACATCTGCTTCACAGCTTCCTGAGGAATTGATAATCGATTCTGAGTATTGAAATTGCTTCACAGCGTTAATAATTACTCGAGGCCGTATTATATCCCTTCCATCTCCTCTAACTACTAGATATTCTGTTTTGCTCATGTTTATTCTAAGCCCACCTCGTTCAAATGCTTCCATCACCCTCTTTATCGTCAATTTGACATTCTTTCTTTGTTATATCAGTATTTGATCATCTGCAAATAATAATGAGTGGATAGTACCATGCTAGAAATGAATTCTGATACCTCCACATGAATGATTGTATCGATCCAATATATAATGTGTATATATTTTAAACAGAGTCAGCAATATACTGCAGCCTTGTCTAAGACCTTTCGATGTTTGGAATGTCTCACTCTGCTTTCCCCCTACTTTAACTATTCTCCAGATTAGGGGTATTTGTCGTGCTTTTACACGTGTATACTCCATCGCTTCCCCATAATGCATTGATGGGCTCAGAATCACAAGATGTTTCTAAATCCACACATATTAGGCGTAGTTTCTGATCCTTGGAATACGTCTTCTCACTTATTTGTCGAACGCTAAAATCACGATCCACACAATATCGTCCAATAGTAAAACGTGCCTGTTCCTTTTCACATCTTTCTCTCATTGTCATTCTCCAACCTATTTTTCAATACAGCGCTAAAAAGTCTGCTGATAGATGCGAAACACTATTCCGACTATAATTATTTGGATGCTTCTTGTTCCCTGTTTTATAGATAGCAGAAAATGCTTGATACACATCACATCACTCTCTTGGTATTTCCCCTCCCTCCACAATCTGACTGAACAATATACATATCGATCTTACCATTTGGGATTGAGGACCTTAGCTGTTTAGTCCCCCCTTAAACATCCCAACAACCACCATCTTACCATTTGAGGGGGCCCATATGTCCACAATTCCGTCGCAGCTCCTTCCAGTTCATATGCCATTCCATTTCGAGACTTTTTCGGCATCTCTTTTACTTCTTCCTCTAGTACATGTTCTGCATTTCGTAATATAGTGCTATTGTTGTAGACACCTGTCATATGATCACTTCTTTTTTCTGCCAGAAGTTCTTCAAAGTGCTTTTTCCACTGTCCAATACATATTGTTTTTTTGTGGTTTTACGATTCCTGGGCATTTTCATCCTACTTATCATCCTCTTATGCCTGTGGCGATCTCCTACGTGCCAGCAGATGCCCAGTTTCCCCACACATTTTCTTGTTATTTCCTCAACCCTCCTTTTATATACCTCATGTTGTTGTTGTGGTCTTCAGTCCTGAGACTGGTTTGATGCAGCTCTCCATGCTACTCTATCCTGTGCAAGCTTCTTCATCTCCCAGAAACTACTGCAACCTACATCCTTCTGAATCTGCTTAATGAATTCCCTCAGCACCTCCGCAGCTCCATTAATGCACTGTTTCAGGAAACCGTATAGGTCATTAGTACTCCTCTACGGCATTGAATCTCAGATGTAATCTTCTTGCTGAAGATGTATCTTATATTTTGGATCCACCACAGTTCTACTTCCATCATCCTTCTCTTTCTTCTCCTGTTTTATTTTGGTCTTAATTGGAAAAGCAATTTTTGAAGAAACTAAAATGATCGGAAACACATTCTGTTTCCCTTTCAACCCTTACATCTTGCACCTTAATTATGTGCTGCCTCTTCACTATTACATAGTATGTAACTGATTTTAGGTTCCTTAAAGGATTTGTGATTTTTAACTAACCTTTATTAAAACCTATTATTTCCATACAGTAGAACATCTCCAGACACGAGAAGGTTCAGATTTTCCACGAACAGTTGTATAGATAACCTTCCCCTCTCTAACAAGAGGACCACAGACTCCCGCAAAACTAGGAAAAATTCGGAGAAACCCGGATGTATGGCAGCCATAGCCATACGTAGCAGGTGTGCGAGTAACGCCCTGACTGCACAGAACTATCAGTGCGAGACGAAACTCTTGAGATTGCCTGTTGTAGTGACAAATCACGAATGGCATTGATCTGTTTAAAATTACTGAAGTCTCAACAGCAAGAAGAAGAGATTGTACAAAAACAGAACAGTTGTCATTACTGTCTGAAAACGAGGTGAGTGGTCAATTGTGTTTTCAGTGTTGTCTTCAGTCCAGAGACTGCTCTGATACAGCTCTCAGTGCTGCTCTACCCTCTGCAACCTTCTTCATCTCCTAGTAACTATTGCAGCTTACATCCTTCTGAATCTGGTTACTGTATTCATCTCTCGGTCTCCCTCTAAAGTTTTCGCGCCCCACACTTCCCTCCAATGCTAAATTGGTGATCTCATGATGTCAAATATCTTCAGAAAACACTTTCTAAATTTAAGTCTA